>NW_008656031.1:0-1183 GCF_000695815.1 Acanthisitta chloris | reverse complement strand
ACTGTTTTGTTGATAAGAAATTGGACTTGATGAGAAGCAGAAACTAGCCTGGGAGCTGTGATTCCTCCCAAATCCACAGGTGAACCTGAGTGGGAACTCCTGAGTCATCCATTATCATTTCTGACAAACAAAACCTGTTTGCTTTCTACAGTTCAAATTTGAAACTCCAGGGACAACAGTGTGTGGTATCCTTTGCTCCTCTGAAATGAAAATATATGGTTCCCTAGGCTCATGCAAAATAAATCATATTCTTTCACCTTGCTTTCCATGCCCTGCTACAAATGCACCAAAATGCTGAGCAAAACGTAGGAAGGAAAACTTGCAAAAGAACACCAGGGAAGGAGAATTTAAACAGAGAAATGATCTTATTATTTTTTAACTTACAGCAAAGACAAGGTCAGCATCTTGGACTCAGCCTTCTCTCCAAAGCATGCAACCTGTACTCTTGGTGTTTTAGTGATTTCTGCTCACACAAAGGAAAACACACGTGGATGTAGACAGGATACAAACAGTTCCTACCCACTGAATATACAATGAGGAAGAGAGGCAAAGTGCATCCAAAACTTATACTACTATTTTATATTGATTTACACAGAGCCTTTTGTATTCCTTACAGAACTACAGTAACAGGTATGTACATACCCACTATAAAGTCTTACTCATATTACTGAGGCTTTTTCCACCACCAATCAATGTAAAAATCAATTACCATTACTGAATGGAGAAGCCATGAAAAGATTCACTGCTCTTTACTGACTTGTGTAGCCCGAGTTCACATGGATCTTGTCTGTGCCAGCAGCACACTTTACTTTGCTCTGCTGGCAGCTGTCCCTCGTGGGGATGACTAACCTGTGAAGGGCTTCATGGCTCCTCCCAGACAGAGCTATGTTCACACTGAACACCCAAAGACCTATTTGCTAATGTGACAGGCACATCACATCTCTACAGTTCTCCCCAGCACCAAAACGGCATTTTCAGCTGCTGCACTGTTCTGCTGATCAGGTCGTAACAGGATTCTCGGGAGGAGATCAGATGAAAACATTGTGCTGGCATGCAGCCCTGGGTGAGGTCAGGAAGTGACACTCATTAATGTAGCAGCAGTCTTCAAAAATACTGGAGGATAAGGAGAATGAGAACATGCACAGATATTTGCTACAAGCAAAGATAGTTTATTCTTCTATCC
>NW_008656030.1:0-1015 GCF_000695815.1 Acanthisitta chloris | reverse complement strand
AGAATTTTTTTTCCAAAGTGATCCAGTTACTGAATGACTGAGAGAAATAAGTTGTTCCTGGCAAGCTGCATTAATTCTGCTCATTTGTAGTATATTAAAATCTCTGTTATAAAGCAAAGAGGACAAATAATCTCCATTCCAGGACTCTGAGTTAAAAACTAACTATGCAAAAACATCTCTTCTAAGGAGTTATACTAAAGATTTGCAGACAAATGAAGAGCAGGATAAATCAGCATACATTTATTACAGGTATCTTCCTATGTAACACAAAAAGATGTTTAGGGAACAGAAGACATGACTGACATTAACTTTGGCAAAGCACTTCAGGTATTATAACACGGAAAACCAGAATCTCCTTAATTAAATCAGAGAGACTGGGATCAGTAAATTAGTTAGGAATTCAAAAGCAACTGCCAAAGGCTAACAGTGAAAGAAGAAACAGAAGTCAGACTGAACATTACAACTGTTATTCCTCTACAATAGACCTCCAAGGGGAAAGAAAAGTGAAAAAGGAAAAAACACCAAACAACCGACAAAATGACCCAAAAAATTCCCACAAAATTCAACTTGTTTAACAATGCCATTTTTACATCCTCCTCAGCACAACACTAGTAAAAATACAACATAAGCATGACAAGGAATCAAGAGTGCAAAGGAACACAGAAGGATCTCACTCGATGGCTTTGTAGTGCAGTTTAATAGGGATGTGATGAAATTAAAGGCGCAAGTTTGTGGACTCAGACTCAATAAGAGACTTCTGAGGTAAGCTGGGAAGCCACTTTAGAAGAAACTGATGAATAATCACTCATGTTCCACTAGTATTTGCCTGTCTACAAGCCAGTGAATTGATGGAACCAAGAGAATGGCCTACACAGTCTTAACACAGACCACATGATGTTTAAGGGAACCTCAGCTAGAAACAGACTATGCATATGGTCTTACACATAGTAAAGATTGAAATTGTATGAGATAGGTGAATTCAACAACCACAGGAAAAGCATGGTGAGAAGAATGA
>NW_008656029.1:0-543 GCF_000695815.1 Acanthisitta chloris | reverse complement strand
TCTAGCTGCTTAAACACAGCTCAGCTGATGACAATCTGCAATTTAGACATATCCTTTAGTCTTTTGTTTATTACCTACGGATGTGAAATGTGAAATCATGTTCTGTTGTGTGCTTATGTTCTCTGCTAGAAAGAAGCACAAAACACCTTTCTTCCTCTTTGCCTGACCTTTTCCTCTGCCAGTGGAGCGCAAGAAAACCTCCTCTTTTATGTTTCATGGGCTGTTACAGACACAGTGTGATTGAAGGACTAATACTGTGTTTAACAGATATGAAACAAATGCCTAATGCTCTAAATGTTTCTTAGTTCTTATGATTCGCCCTATTTTGATTATCTGATCAAAATAGCAGAGTGTAAAAAAATTCTGAAATTGTAGGATTTATGGATCTTAGCTCTACAAATATTAATTTTTGAGATTGCTAATCAGGAAGGTTTTATTTTAGTTTGTAATGTTTAATTTGATAACCTGAGCCACCAAGATTTGGTTGAAATGACTTCCCTCATAGCTGTGAATGATATGAATGGTGTCACTGTCTCTGCTACC
>NW_008656028.1:0-1162 GCF_000695815.1 Acanthisitta chloris | reverse complement strand
CACGCTGTATAGAACTGCAGTTCCCCTATGTGCCCACTGGGGGCGCTGTGCTATCTCCATTATTCCTGCCCATTCCAGGCCAGTTTTGGGGTGTTTTTTCGGGGGTTTTTTTGGGGGATTTTCACCCCACCTGGTGCCAAGGCGCCGCGTGCGGAGCCCCATGAAGACAGAGCGGATGAGTTTGCCGAAGGACGCGGCGTTGACAGGCTCGAGTTTGTGGCCCTGGCAGTGCAGCAGGTAGTGGCAGTAGAGGGCGCTGCGGGGCAGACTCACCCCCTCGGCCGTCTCATAGTTGTCCAAGAGCCACTGAACCTGTTGGGGGACATGGGAGGTGTCACCTGAGCCCCCAAAACACACCTGGGACTACCCACTCCCCCCCCCAGCTCAGTGTCCCCAGGGCATCCCCAGCATCACCTCCGCGCTGGGAATGGTTTTGGGGGGCACAGAGGTTGTTTGGGGAGTCCTGGGGGTTATTCTGGGGGGCACAAGGCAGCTCGGCCCAGTTGAACCCAGTTCAGGCCATTCCCGACCCAGCTCAGCCCAGTTGAACCCAGTTCAGCCCCATCCCAACCCAGCTCAGCCCAGTTTAACCCAGCTCAGCCCAGTTTAACCCATCTCACCCCATCCCAACCCAGCTCAGCCCAGTTAAACCCATCTCGCCCCATCCCAATCCACCTCATCCCAGTTTAACCCATCTCACCCCTTCCCAATCCAGCTCAGCCCAGTTTAACCCATCTTAGCCCATCCCAACCCATCTCATCCCAGTTTAACCCATCTCACCCCTTCCCAATCCAGCTCAGCCCAGTTTAACCCATCTTAGCCCATCCCAACCCATCTCATCCCAGTTTAACCCATCTCACCCCTTCCCAATCCAGCTCAGCCCAGTTTAACCCATCTTAGCCCATCCCAACCCATCTCATCCCAGTTTAACCCATCTCACCCCTTCCCAATCCAGCTCAGCCCAGTTTAACCCATCTTAGCCCATCCCAACCCATCTCAGCCCAGTTTAACCCATTCCAATCCATCTCACCCCATTCCAACTCTTTTCACCCCACTCCAACCCATTTCACCCCAGTTTCACCCCAGTTTCAGCCCATTCCACCCATCATCCCAATTTCAGGGTCCCCCCAGTTCCTGTCCCCCCATTCCCAGTCCCCCATTC
>NW_008656027.1:0-5483 GCF_000695815.1 Acanthisitta chloris | reverse complement strand
GTCACGTACCCGGGGGTGGATGAACCCCGTTGCGGCAATGTTGATTGAGCAATGGGGCTTGATAGAGCAATAGGTACAGCAAAGTGGGTCCTGAAATGTTTTCTCTGGGCCTTGAGCTTAGGTGTGCCCCAGTGGTGGTGTTTCCATGGGTGGGAAACACACCTGGGCACTTAGGTGTGAGCAGGTTTCCACCCCACATTGACAGTGACTGATTTCAATGCGACAGGCCATGTTACAATCAGACCTACTTCTCCATGTTTCCAGGGCTGAAATCTTTTTTTCTGCATCTGTGATGTTTAAAACTTAAATCATCCACAATTTTTGGTGCGCCCTGTGTTGCCCACAGCCTTTCCTTTGGTGGTGTTGTGCTTTCCTCAACTCTTGGGATCAGAAACAGGTCACAGTCCCTCCTCCTTTAGCAGAATCCTACCCACTTGCAGTGAGGAGATCCTTAGCCAACCTGTGTTTACTGCATGTTATAGTTCTAGCAGTCTCCCAAATATCACCTCTTTGACACCTGGATGTATCTCATACACACACCTTTTTTAGGGACAGATTTTCAGCTCTGCTCACCACTCCCTCTTTGTGCATTATTGCTTTCAACACTCCCAAAACTCAACAGTCCTTCCTACTCAGCAAGCTGACCACTGTTTTATTCTTTCCACACTTAATTACACTCTTCAATTTTGGTTTTATTTCACCTCTTTAAATTTTAAAAATCAATCTTTTACTTTCCAGTTGCATCATTAAAATAGTTCCTCTGCGAGGAAGGGAAACAACAGCAGTCAAAGCTGGGATAGTAAAGCACATAGGAACGTGCTTTGGCAGCCAGACTTACACAGGTCAGGATCGGAGTATGAGAGCCTTCTGATGCATGGACCTGAACAGGAGCTAGTGGGGAGCAGCAGCAGCATTGTACTGATACCTGTGCTCCTTGACTTCTTTTCCTTGCCACTGGGAAGGTGCTGGCCTGAATGATGAAGTAAATTACCCACTGTATCTAAAAGGTTACTGTAAAGTGCAGAGCTCCTTTAGCAAGAAATTATGGGAGTACCCTGGCCACAGTCAGAACTTATTACAAACCCATACAAATAATGTCTGACTTATCAATTCTTCCTGTATCTTGCGGAACATTCGAATATTTATGTCTGTCTTCACAATTTGCTAATGTTTGTTGTCCACCTCTTCATCAGTTCTTTTTCTGTTGTATCTCACTTCTGTATGACTCTTTCTGCATGTAATGAATCATGAATGACATTTAGGTAGAAGGCAAAGTGGTCAAGAACAATTCACTCAGAGGCTTGTTTGGTTTGTTTGAGTTTGTTGGTTTGGTTTTGTTTCTTTTACAGAAAAACACCTGTGCTTCTTGGTCTGCCAAGTATTTATTCTGCCATCACAGTGTTCAGATGTGATAGGAAATGAAACCCACTGAGGTTTATTTCATGTTACTTTCCTTGTAAGCCTTCATGTTTGGCAAACTTGCTTTGCATGTGAAAAATTGAACTGTAAGCACTTTGAAACTAACTTGTATTCTTAACTTTTCCTCTGAATCATTTAACATGTTCCATAGCAAAGTTTATGAAAATGAACATTATTTCCTGATGGCCCTATAATAAAAAAGATTAAAAGCTTCCTGAGTGTCATAATTCAGACGTAGTCGCTGTTTGTTGAGGCAATGGTCATTAGGTGTTGCTGGAAACTACATATTCATTCCTGTATCCTTTAACATCATACTCTAGGTGTGGCCACAGAAAGCAACAAGTTAATCCCATTTCATGCAAAAGAGCAACATTTCACCACGTGGTGTTGATACAGTGAAACAGGTTCCCTAGAGAGGTGGTTGATGCCCCAAGCCTGACAGTGTTTAAGAGGCATTTAGACAATGTTCACATCAGCTGGAGTTACACACCTTATCTAAGATTTAGGTGTGTTAGGAAGGGAGGACTTTCTTCCCGTATGGACTATTTTTCTGTTGGTGCTTGAAGTAAAATGTTAAATTTAAATATTTTTTACTTTTCTTATACACTGATTTTCATTGTTTGTTATCCCCATAGGCATATATGTCCTAATCTCTGTATTACTGTAACATTTAAACTCCTTATGTTTTTTCTGTACAGTCTCATTCTTTATTGACCATGAAAATGCAACTTTTGGGGGCTTTCATTTTTCTGAAAAAGACAAAATCACAGTGCTGTTTCTCATGTAAATTAGACACCCTTTTACAAGTCCTGAGCACAAGCACATTGCAGTTTCAAAAGCTGAATGATAAAAATTATCCATTTAAACTTCTCCCATTTTTCCATGTCTGTGCAGGCTTCACTTTGCCTGTTTTGTAACACTTAGCAGCACAGTTGCAGGTCAAAATCAAAAGTGACTGCAGTCTTTCCAGGATATTATTTTCCAATATTCTTAGCAGTTTCAAATGCAATCATATTTTCACTTTGCCCCCAAAAATGTACACTATTTGTACTCTACAGAACAGCTTGCATAGGTAAAATGTAAGTTAGTCAGGCTTATGACTAAGTTTGTGGCTCACAAGAACATCATTCATAAGCTCTTAAACCAGAAAAACAGGGCCAGCAATGCATCAGAGACTCATGAGAGATAACCAGTTGCAATTTTTCTGAACATGATGTTCACATGAGGGAAGAGAGGCTAGCATGTGGAAGGGTGAGGAAGAAGTGGCTGATGATTTAAAAATCTTGGCCATTAGGTCAATAATCTTGCCAGTTTCACTGCAGAAAAATGTGTAATCACATTGTCAAAATTTCTCTGTAATGTCTCATGCTCTTTTAGGAGCATTCTGATCTCTGAAAACCAGAGTGAGGAATCAAGGTGCACACTAATGGAACCTTGACTCTGCCTCCTGGAACAGGTAATCATCACCTGGATTTATGTGATGGTGTCCAGTTGTGTCCTCATCTTTAGATAATGCTGAATTGATGTGTTAAGATGATTAGCTTGAGAGAGCTATTAATTAGGGCATGAGATAATTCATCCTTCAACACAAGATGAAGCATGAAGACCCTCCTCTGGAGCATCTCCAACACCTCCAACACCTATTGGAGAGGATCCAGAGGAGAACCACAATGATGATTAGAAGGGTGGAACACCTCTCCTGTGAAGAAAAGCTGAGAGAGTTGGGTTTGTTCAGCCTGGAGAAGAGAAGGCTCTGGGGAGACCTTATTGCAGAATTTGAGTACCTATAAAAAAGACGTGGACAAATTTTTTAGCAAGGTCTGTTGCTCGAGGACAGGGTGCAACAGTTTTAAAATGAAGGAGGATACATTCAGGCTAGATATAACGAAGATGCTTTTTTACAATGAGGATGGTGAAACACTGAAACAGACTGCCCCATCCCTGGAAACATTCAGGTAGGACAGTGCTTTGAGCAACCTGATCAAGTTGAAGATGTCCCTGCACATTGCAGGGGAGTTGGACTAGGTGACCTTTGAAGGTGCCTTCCAACCCAAACTATTCTATGATTCTATCAGCCACCCCATTTATATGTTCATAAGAAGACAGGAGAGATACCCTAAGCAGTCCAGAATGGCCAAAACCAAGTTTTATACTATGTATCAGTGGTGGAACTCCCATGGTCTCATCATGTACAGGGTAGAGAGTGTTGTGGGGGTCCATGGTAGGCCTGTGAATATATAACTTTGTGTAAGAGTCATGTGGCTAAGAACAAAATAACTGTTTTTAAAATTTAAAGACTAAAAGTTCGAGTGCACAGCTGTGTGGGACACTTTGGTTTAATATGTGTCATGTAAACATGTGCTTAGATTTAGCAATGAAATGGAATCACTATTAGAACCACAATTATAGAACAATATAATCTTCACAGGCTAAATATACTTATGTGAATTACACTACAGATGCTCAAAGAGAGCAGAATTTAGGCGATTTTGCTGTGTATCTTAATCCATTATTGCTTGTCCTCAGCAGTTTGAATGATAGTGAACCTTGTGCATGGTTGGTATGTGATTCTATTTCAACCCTTCTTCTCCCTGTACATATCTTGATAGTATAAGAGAATTAATAATCGTACTTTGAAATACCTAAAATATGTTAGGGTCAGTGAGAGAAACAAAAAATTTGATCTAACTCTGCCAGATCCCTACAGCATATCGGGGACATCGCTCTCCTTTCCACTTACCTGCTCACCTTTCCCCCAAATACACCATCTTTATGCCAGGCAGCGTTCCCAGCTCACCCTGTAATTCTCATTGAACTCTTTCAAGTGGCAAAGTTCCAAGTGTGTAAAGAGCCGATGCTTTCCATCTCACATTTTCTGTTGCTGAACACACCATAGACATTAGTTTAGTTTGGTGTTCAACAGCTCTGGGTTACCTGAGCTACCTGATGCATCTGGAGACACCTCTTCATAGTGGTGTGATTAGCTTCATTATTTTTCTTTGACGTGGAAAGGATGAGACTCCTCTCATAATCAGCTTAGTGAATTTGTACCGAGATCTGATGGAAACAGAGAATGCATTGCAGCAGTTAAATCACTACGTTAAGCAGGATAGATTAGTGCATTGAATGGAAGGTGAGCCCAGGTCAGTGACTCCTTGGTAATTTTTTCACAGCTCTGGTATGTTAACAAAGAGCTTGTGGTCACTATAGTTACCCAAATCATGTATAACCATATGGGTATAAAATGCTCTTATAACAAATAAGAGATCTAGGTTTTCTGGCAGCAGCTTCTGGAAGGAGCAGAGCTGAGCTCTGTGATTGCTCATGAGAGCTCTGTCTGTTTGTCTGTGGTGAAGAGACTTATTTAAATCTCATGAAAGCGGAATGTTCTGCAGTTTTGTCCTTCCCAGTCTGAGGGTTAAATTTGTATTTCCTTCTATGTCTCTCCAGCTAACATGAAAATAACTTCCATGTGTCACTTCTCTATTGAAAAATAGTTGGAGCTCCTTCTCATTTACATTTAGTATTCAGAATATACCCCCAAACTACAAAAATCCCCAAGTACTTGAACATAATTTTAATTTCTTGATTTCAGTGTGGTCTTGACAGTTACAAGACCTACTCTGTTCTTTCTTCAGTACTAAAAACAGTGGTCTGCCAATATACAACCATTGTCTTAATGTCTCCCAACACTTTTCTGAACATTCATTCTGATAGGCTATTTCATGTTTCTCTTACATAGACAAAGAAACAAGGAGTGAGGTCAAGTCCTTTCATGGGGAGCACAGGGAAAGCTGGTTTTCAGTATATGTCCAGACCCTAGGATTCTCATCTCACAGGTCTGGTTTCTGACCACAGTGACACATTACTAACAAGATGTCTTTTGGCTGCCGTGCCAGTAATATCATCAGCAATACTGTGCAAAATGGCATGAAGTTAGGTTTCCATACTTCTTGTGAAGAGTTGTAGGAGAAAATAAGTTGAACTGAGGGAAATGCAGGAAGAATTGAATCATTGCGTCACCAAGCTGTGTGGGGCATGCTGGAGGAAAGGGATGCCATCCA
>NW_008656026.1:0-11715 GCF_000695815.1 Acanthisitta chloris | reverse complement strand
TTTGTGCCGGGGAAATCCCCTCTCTTAAGCCTCTTCCCTTAAATTCCTCCCCAGACGACGCTGCAGACTGACGAGGTGAAAAATGTCCCGTGCGGTACCAGGTGAGACGTTCAGCTCCTTCCCCCTAACCTTTCACCCCGACTAGAGACTTTTGGGTCCTTCTCTTTCCCCGTGGATGCTCCTGTGCTTTAAAACCTGCAGATGTGCTCCCAGGGACTGGATTTCCCCGCAGCCCTGCACTGGGATCACTGGGAGGCTCTGTAAGGCCCTCCCACCTGAACTGGGATCACTGGGAGGCTCTGTAAGGCCCTCCCAGGCCCATGAGCCCACCCAGAGCTGTCTGTGCTGCTGTTCTCGGGGCTGAGGGGTGTTGGGTGCTGAGCAGGGCTGGGGTGGGTGCTGAGGAGTGTTGGGGTGCTGAGAGGGCCAGGGTGGGTGCTCAAGAGTGTTGGGGTGCTGAACAGGGCTGGGGTGAGTGTTTGGGGGGTGCTGAGCAGGGTAGGGATGGGAGCTTGGGGCATGTTGTTGGGGTGCTGAGCAGGGCAGATTGGGTGTTGGGGTGCTGAGCAGCGCTGGGGTGAGTGTTTGGGGGCTGCTGAGCAGGGTAGGGATGGGTGCTGGGGTGCTTGGGGCATGTTGCTGGGGTGCTGAGCAGGGCAGGTTGGGTGTTGGGGTGTCAAGAGGGCTGGGATGGACACCTTACCCAGCCCCCTGGAGATGAGGCAGTGTCCCCCCCAGAGCCACAGAACCTCAGCAAAACTGATGCCCTTGTGTCCCTTTGCAGTGGGGGAGTGATGATTTATTTCGACAGGATCGAGGTGGTGAATTTCCTCATCCAGAGTGCAGGTGAGCTTTGCTCCCAGAGCTGCCCCAGGCTCTGAGCTGCTGCTGGGAGTGCAGGCACAGCGCTCACCAGTGGCTGTGGTTGGTTAGGAACTGGGTGTGCCACAGGTGTGCCCTGTGCACTGGCACTGCTGGGTGTCACCTCTCACCCAGCTCTCCTGGGCACTTTGGGTGTTTGTGGCTCCTGTTTGCATCACTGGTGCTGTCCTGGCCCTGCTGAGCTTGGGGCACCGTCAGGACTGGCTGGAGCAATGAGGTGTGCAGGAGGCCAGGCAGGGAGGGCTGGGGGAGCTCACACCCTGCTGTGCACTGAGCAGGGCTCAGGTACTGGGGAGGGTGAAACAGAACAGCAGCAAATAGAAGTGCCCAGAACAGAGGGTTTGTGTGGCTGTGTCCCTCGTGCCATACCTGCACTGGGACTTGGGGCTGGGACTGAGCCACAAGGTTTTCTCTGAGTGCTCAGCCTATTTCCCTTCCTTGCTTCCTCTTCCCCTCCTTGCTTCCTCTTCCTCCCTCTTCCCTCCTTCCTATTCCTCCCTCCCTTCCTTCCTCTTCCTTCCCTCCCCTGTGCTTTGCCCTCTCTCAGTGTATGACATCGTGAAGAACTACACCGCTGACTATGACAAGGCTCTGATCTTCAACAAGATCCACCACGAGCTGAACCAGTTCTGCAGTGTGCACACGCTGCAGGAGGTGTACATCGAGCTCTTCGGTGAGCTGCCCCTGTCCTTCCCATGGGATTGGTGTTTCTGAGGGCTCTTTCCTGGGCAGCACAACCCCCAGCTGAGGGGTTTTGCCCCTTCCCCCAGCGTTTGCTCAGTTTGGGATTGGGGTTGTTGACCAGCTGCCATTATTTATCCCTGTTATCTGTTGGAGTTAAGTGCTTCAAGATGTTGTAGCAATAGACTCCAAGCCCAGCCCTGCCAGTAGCAGAGGGATGCAGGGAAGGGAGCAGGAATTCTGCAGCATCTTCTGTGTGTCCAGCAGCTGTGGTGGGTTGAGTCAGTCACAGGAAAAGATGGAAAAGCCACTCTGTGGCTCTTTGCTGCTGCAGAAAGTCTGAGGCTGCAGTGCCCATAACCAGGGCTATTGGCAAGGCCCTGCTGACCTTCCCAGCAGGAAATCAGGTGGCACAGGGAGACTCATGGCAGGAGAGCCTGGGAAAAGCTGTGGTTTCTTGGTGGAATGAGCACAGTGGCTGCCAGTGCCGAGCGCTCTGTTCCTGGCTCTGCACTGGCAGAAACCCTCCCAGCCTTTCAGCACTCAGTGGTGCTGATTGTGGGCACAGCACTGCTGTGAATGGCTTGGGAGCCCAAAGGGGCAGGATTTGTGCCTGGAAGAGCATGGGCTGTTGGCAGACTCCTGTTCTCTGTTCAGACTGGGCTTTCCAAGGAGCTGGATTCCTTTTCACTGCTCAGTTCCCCCCTAGTTCCTGCTGGTGGCTGGACAGGTTTCCTGGCCCATAGAGGCTCCAGATGTTGGCAGCTGCTGATGACAACTGCTTGAAATGGGCTCAAAGCAATGGATCTGCACAGAAGGAACTTGTACAAACTCCCCTGTAACTCTTGGCTGGTTCTGGCTCAGGCTCTGCAGTGGGGCACAGCCCCTTTGAGTGGCCTCACGTCATGCTCTGCCCCCACATCTGCCAGCAGGTGCAGGGAACTGATAGCAGCTGCTTCCCAAAGTCCTGGCTGGGCTTCATTAGCAGTCTGAGTTCCAGATAGGAAACTGGGACCAAAGCAAACAATGCAGGAGTGTGGTGTGATCCCTCTCAAGGCCGTTACAGTTTGATTTTCCCTGTGCACTTCCCAGCAGACCCCAACTGGAAGCTCTGCCTTCCCTGGAGCTGTCATCAGAGCAGGGCTTGGGATTGTGTTTCCTTTTGAAACCCTCAGCTATGCTGGAGTTCTGGGGCTCCTTGAGCCAAACAGACATTGCTGATGATTTTTGCAGCCTATTAAAGTAACTGATGCAGCCATTTCCCATTCCTGCCTTTCCATTTGCTTTGTGTCCTGCTGGCACAAGCTGAAATCAGTGGATCACTGGACCACATTACTTCAGGATCCAGTTGGGAAGATCAGTGGGAAAGGGAGTTAGAGCACAGATTCTGTGTCATAAAGATGCTACTTCTGGCTCAGGAACTGTGGTGTATCCCCAATGTTTGGAGCTGGTTGATGCTGCTGGACATACTGGGAGAGCTGGGAACCTGCCTCGGGGTCAGCCCAGCAGTTCTACATCCAACTTCCATTTGTACTTCCCAGGAATAAGAAACCCGAGTCATTCCAGCTTTCTCTGGGTGCTGGCAGACAGCTGCCCTGAGGGTGTTTCATTACCTCTGCTTTTCCCCAATCAGATCAGATTGATGAAAACCTGAAACTGGCCTTGCAACAAGACCTGACCACGATGGCCCCTGGATTAATTATACAGGTAAGCAGGATTTGACTGAGATACTGAAGGTGCAGAGCATGAGGAGGGGAGAGGGCTCAAAGGAAAGTGTGAAACCTTTTTAGCTATTTGCTTTACAACACAGATTTTGTTTAAACTGAGGAGAGGGAACAGTGTCCTTCCCATCCCCACACAGCTTTGATGCGTTGGGTTTCCTCTGGTGTTGTTCTGGGTGCTGATTTATGCAGTATATAATCTCCTGTTATGTCAGGAGGTCCTTCAGTCCTGTCCTTCTGTGGATTTTGGGGCTGGTAGCAGTCTGTGCAGCTCTGTGTGGCAGAGCATGTCCTGAGTGAGTGAGTGTGTGTGTCCTGTCCCCTGTAGCCCCAGGGGCCGTTTGGCTTTTGCTTGCTGGCTGCTTGCCCATGTTTTCTTCGCACTCTCTCTCTCCAGGCAGTTCGAGTTACAAAGCCAAACATCCCCGAAACAATCCGGAGGAATTATGAGCTCATGTAAGTGCCTCACTCACACCTTTGTGTTCCCAAAAGGAACCACTCAGGCACACTAATGTGTGCTCAGCGCGTGCCCCGGGCCAGGCCAGCTCCCAGCCTCGTGCAGCTGCCCAGGGAGGGGCTACAGAGGAGCAGCACTGAGCACTGGCTGTGCTGGAGGTCCCTATGGGGGGAGGATGTGTTTCTCCAGTCTGATTCCTTGAGTGCAGGAGTGATTTGCCCCAGGGCTCCTTCCCCTGGGCACTGGCTCTGTGTTAGAGCCCTCCCTGGGCAGTGGGTGAGTGGCAGGTGGATGGATTTCACCACTAATCCTATTGTTTGACTGGGATGGAGAAACTGTTGATTCAACAGGCTGAAGACTTGTAAAGCTTTGAAATAACTTTCTTTAATAGCACTTGACACGCTGATCCCTTTTCAATGCCCTGAGCCAGTTGCCTGCTCCAGCACTTGGTCATTCAGACATGCCTGTGCTCCCTGAGCATGCTGCCAACAGCCCATGTAGGCCAGGACAGATCCCTCCCATCCTTTCTGCTTCCCTGGCATTTCATGTGACCTGCTGGTGGTAAGTCCTGTGTGGTCTGGGCATGGCAGGCAGTGTCCCAGATCAGCCTGTGTTCTGTTGCCATAAATACAGCAGGACATGTTGAGAGAGACTTGTTCCCAATTCCAATGTCTCTTCCCTGACTGGGAGCAGAAGCAGTGTGTTTTATTGATGTCCACACTTTTAAAACTCATTAATGTACGTAAAAAACAGTTAGACAGAAAAGGCTTTAGTGTGTAAACTGTAAAAAGACACTCGATATTAAGACTGATGCGAGGGAACAATTTCTTTGTGGAAAGGACAGTGGTGAAGTCACCATCCCTGGAAGTGTTCAAAACCCATGTGGATGTGGCAGTTTGGGACATGGCTTGGTGGTGAACATGATGGTTGGATTTGATGATCTTAGAGGCCTTTTCCAACCTTAACGATTCCATGATTGAACAAAGGATGATCTCAGCCCTGTGTACCTTCAGCTGAAGAGCAGCCACAAGTCAGGGCAAGGCTTCTACAGACTTTGTTTCAATAACTTGCTCATTAAGAGTAGCCCAAAACCCTAGAGATGTGTGTGGCCTGTGACCTGTCTCTTGGAGAAGGCATCAGGGCAGGCTGCAGGGAATGTGTCACAGTAATTCCCTGGAAAAACACCTAGGAAAGAAGGAAAAGATTCAGTGGTTTAGCCAAAAAGCTCTGTGTGTGCAGGTACATGATTTCCTGGCCTGGACACATTCTGGAAGGAGGGGTGAGCCATGGTGTGAATCCCCATGCCAGTGGGCTCATGGTTTTAACTGCTTTCTCCTGGCTCCCCAGGGAGAGCGAGAAGACAAAGCTGCTGATCGCAGCACAGAAGCAGAAGGTGGTGGAGAAGGAGGCAGAGACGGAGAGGAAGAAAGCCCTCATCGGTCTGTATGGCTGGGGTGGTAGGAATGGGGGCGTGGGGCAGGCAGCAAAGAGACCCCAGAGCCCAGGGAGGGAGGGAGAGATGCACCTGGTTCCCTTTGGGGTCATCGGATATGAAACTCAGGAGTTTTTCAGGTGGGTTCCAGCTGAACCCACCGACAGACTGAGGCTTTCTGAGGGCTGGAAATTCTTCCCACCATTTATTTCCACCTGAAGCAGGTGGTGAGGACTTTCTGGGGTGAGGCTGCTTCTGGCATGAGGAAGATTATGTGATGACAGTGTGGGTGTGTTCCTGTTTTCATCTCAGAGGCAGAAAAGATTGCACAAGTTGCTGAAATAACTTATGGGCAGAAGGTGATGGAAAAGGAAACGGAGAAGCGAATTTCAGAGATTGAAGGTGAGTGGTGGGTGAGCCTTGCAGCAGGTAAATCCTGAGACACCATGGAGCTCCTGAAGTGTGTGTATTGGCTGTGTTCTTCAGCCCAGGCTGTGATGTTCACAGGGGTGAAGGTCCTGCCCAGGGGCAGGAATAGGTATCTTTCTCTGCCTCTTGAAACTCCCTTTCTTGGGTGGTGTTTTAGGAGGTTGTACTCAGTTAAGGAGAAGTTACCCCAGCCATTTGCTACAACACTTTGTCAAGGAAACTCCAGGGCATGGAAAGGGCTCTGCAATTCCAGCTTGGAGTGGCAAGGCCTTATTTCCCCTTACATTCATTATAGGCCCTGACAAGCTTTGCAGAAGGCACTGAGGAGACAATTAAGAGTTTTACACTTCTCATTAAGAAGTTCTTCCCAGTAATCCAATGGGTTTTATTCCCTGTAAATGTGTGTCACTGGGTGTCAGCCCATCGGTTCAGGTCTCTGCTGGCAGAGGACTCCTGACTCTCCTTCTTGGTGTTGCTGACTGGGACCAGCCACTGCTTTTAGCCAAAAGAGAGGACGTTGTGGGCCAAATCATTCAGGTGTTTACATGATCTTTCAGTGAAGAACTCCCTGCCAGTGGAGGTAAACAAATGGTTTATCCAGCTGTGCAGCTCTCAAATCCAGACTGTGGTGTTGCAATCCTGTGGCTCTGTGTCCTAGGAGGAATGTCAAGGGATGGGCAGATTACAGTGGTCTTAGCCTGAATATGGTGAGCTGATAGCTTAGCATTGGCTACATGCAAAGCCAGAGGGGGACAAGCAGTGCAGTACAGAGAGGGGAAGTGTTTTTTTCCATAAATGTCTCTGCAGGGAGTCAGGAATTTCAGTATCCTGCAGGATCAGACTCTTTGAGCAGTTGTTAGTACAGCAGAGAAAAGCTCTGCAGCCTCTGTCTGAGGGGCAGAGCCTGGAAAGGTTAAAGTCGCCTGCTCTGCGTGCCAGAACCTTCATCTCCATATCCCAGACCAAATCCCATCTGGGAATGACATCCACAGGCTCAGACCTCATCTGCAGAGAGTCTGCTGGGCTGTTTCTGGCTGTTCCTGGAGTCCTGGACAGAGGCTGTGGGTAAATCCCACGTCTGCAGGGAACAGTTGCTGTGTTCCAGCACGAGAGGCAGTGCCTGGCTCGAGAAGAAAGAGGGTGCTCCACCCACGTGGTGGGATAATCAAACCCTGCTGTCTGCAGAATGCTTTGAGGTTGCAGTTGCAGATGCAATTTACTTCCCTAATGCTCTCGTCCTGCAGCCATTGAGCTGTAAATTGAGCCCCCATTCCTGGGTTTCCCACTTTGTTCCCTCTCCCCCTGGCTATATCCCATGCAGTTTAGATGTGGCACTGGCCACTTCCAAAGGTTTCCAGCTGCAAATGGTGCTAATGTGGCTGGAAGGACAACCCTGCCTCTGAGAGAGTCTCTGCTTCCAGATGCTGCGTTTCTGGCACGGGAGAAGGCGAGAGCTGACGCTGAATGCTACACTGCTATGAAAGTGGCCGAGGCCAACAAGGTACTGTGGTGTCCTTATGCTGTGCCTGAGCAGGGAAACACTTCCTGTGGTAGGGAAACCTTCCCTGAGTAGGGAAACACTAGAGCAGTGAGGGATTGTTGTTTAAAACAAACAGCGAACAAAGCCATCCCTTCTCAGCAAAGTTTTCCTCTGACTGAAACAATTAGATCCTTTTCCTTCTTCTCTGGACAGATAAACATGTGAGGATCCATGGAATCTCTGCTCTGCCATATGCTGACAGGGCTATGGCTCTCTCTGTTCATGGAATATCAGTTTCAGTGTTGCCCTTTCACGCTGTTGTGATGAGAAATGTGAATTCATTCCAGCCCCAAGTTGGCAGGCAGAGACAGGGACAGAGTAAACCACAGTTCAGGGAAAGCACAAGTGGAGCTGCTCTGACCCCCTGGCAGAGCCTCAGAGCTGCAAAAGGGAAAACAAAACAAAAACCTAACCTGAAAACAGGGCAGTGACAGGATAGAACTGCAGGTGTGTTCCTGCCCACAGCAAGTTCCCAGGACATCCCAGCAGGAAGCATTTGTGTCCTGTGAGGGTCAGTGAGAGGGGACAGAGGGCTCTGGGGTGTTTGTGCACAGGTTTTGTCCCAGTTGTTCCATCCTCTCTGCTATAATGTCGTTATCCTGAACGAATGAGCTCTGCTCACCCAAACACACTCTGCAATCCACTCCCTGGAAAGCAGCCAGAGATATTTGCCTTCCCAGTGGCTCACATTGCAGTGCGCGATGTGTTCTCTGGAATCTGCATCTCCATCTCCAGGACATTGGGACTGAACATTTCCCCACCTGCTCCCATCACTATTCACTGCCATTTAGTCCGTGGGATGTAGAGTTCACTGAGCCCTGCTCAGAGAGCCTTCCCTGGGCACACTGTGCTCTGCTGTGGAGGGGCTGGGGCTGGGGAGAGTCTGGGCCTCCTGTGCTCCTTTGCCCAAGTCTGAGCTGCTGTGACCCATTTTCTCTCTGTGCAGCTCAAGTTAACTCCTGAATACTTGCAGCTGATGAAGTACAAGGCGATCGCAGCAAACAGCAAGATCTACTTCGGCAAAGATATTCCCAACATGTTCATGGACTCTGCAGGGAGCCAGACCAAGTCTGCAGAGGGACTGGCAGAAGGGATCCAGGAAGAGGATGGGGCAGGAACCAGCGAGGAGACAAAACTACTTCATAACATCAACTGAAAAGAAAGATTTCTATTCCTTTTATATCAAAAAACATGAACTGGGAAGTTCCTTTTTTCTTTTCCCCCCTTTCCCATGCTGAAAGAGATGAATCAGAATTAATCCTTCCAATCTTTTGTATGACAATTAGACATAAGGACTTTGGTATTTATGAGGTGGTTTTTCTGGTAACTTTTAAGCAGCCAACTCCAGGTGTGTCCTGTAGCTGCAGCTCCCCAGCTCCTGGTCACACAGACCAAGGATCCTGGAGAGGCTGCCTGGGCTATCAGCTGGCTGGGAACTTAGTTTTGGACTGAGGTGGTTTGCAGCAGTTGGAGGTAAAGAGCTGTTGAGGTTTGGGAGGTGATTTGCTGCTACAACTTGCTGTGTGTTTTTTCTTGTTGGGAATTCCAAGTACTTTATTCCAGTCTCCTTGGAACACAAGGTGCTAGACTTTGTACACTACATGTGGCTCTCCAGGCCGTGTCAGGTGGCAGTTTGCTGCCCAGACCATGTGCACCAGGAGTGAGAGCAGCTGAGCTGGAATCCTGCAGGTTCCCAGGCATGGTGGGGATCGAAGCCTTAGACCATGTGTCACGCAGGGAGTGACCCAAACTCTTCGTTTCCTGCATCCTAACACTGCTTTGTTTTCCATTTGTCATGTCTTTGTAGGGCAAAGGAGAGGTTTGCCCAGCAGTTCAGCTGCTGGTCAGGCTGTGGGAGCTCTCCTGGGGGGAATGTCCTGCCAGTGGAGAGCTGGATGTGTTTTTGGTGAAACCAGGCTGCAGGTGTGGAACTTGTCATAGTTAGGAAACTAGGGAGGAGAGAATTTCTGTCTCAGGGACCCTGACTTTGCAAAAAGCCTTGCTGGGAGGAGCTGCTGGAGTGACCAGAAGGTCATTACAGCTCATTCTCTGCTCTGCAAGAGCAACTGGATCTCAGTGTTTACAGTGTCTGACCAGAAAAAAAGGACCTTCAGGTGAGCTGAAAAGAGCAGAACAGAGTTCCAGTGGGTTTGGGTCTGAATAGACCTTGTGGAGGGAAGATTTAGTGCTAGCCAAGGACACAAACCATCATGCTGAAAGGTCACAGGGCAAAGAAAAGCCGCTCTTGTCTGCACTGTCCCAAGGTGGACTGTCCTTTTTCCTTCAACAATGCTGCAATGTACCTCTCACTTCAGAGAGCTGAGGCAGAGGCAGAGAGGGAACAGGTTTTGCTTTCCACACATGCAAAACTTGAAGATAGAAGTTCAGGCCTAGAGAGAAACATTATTTCTCTCCCTAACCCCTCTGCCCTTGGCAGCAGAGCCTGGCAACTGCTGATCTAATTGTGGCCCATACCCTAACCTGAGATGATGCTGGTGCCAGTGCTCGTTGTCAGGCACCAGCCTGGTGTGTTTACAGCCCCAAACTCCTGCACTGCCCCTGGTCCCACTCTTCAGTGTTTAGATCTGCATCAGCCTGTGTCACACTAACAGAGCTCTGATGGATCTCAGCTGTTGGTTCCACTGTTTTTCCAGCAGATTTCCCCGTGGGGAGAATGACTGGATACTTGAAAATGCAAAGCAGAAGTGAAGTCTCAGTTTCTGCTGGAGGAAAGTCCCATCTTCTTTGTATTTCCTGGACAATAGGAGCTAAGGGAAGTCTCATCTCCAGACCTACTTCAGAGCCCCAGCAGTCACAATACTGCATCCCTTGGGAGGCTCCAATATTCCTGACTCAGGTCTGTGCAGGGAGAATACAACAGGGAACAGCAGAAACTTAGCAATGAGGAGACACTGCCTGAACCCTTGAGGACAGTGTCCTTAAGGATTGCTCTGTGTTCATGCTAGAGGTTTCCATCAGCAACTAAAACCTCCTTTTCCACAAGTATTTTTCACTAATAAAAGGGCCCAACTAAGCCAAAGTGGTATTATAAATTGTGTCATTTTTTTATGTAGGACTTCACAGCAGGACAATAATTTGGGATAAAGAGCTCTTAATGCTTTTTTTAATTGAAAACATGATTGCAACAGGATTAATGTAATTTAGTTATATTGTCATGAGAGTAAAGAAGCAAAAGCAAAGTTGAGAGTGTATCAGCCTTCACAAGCCAAAATCCCTTGTTGTGTCTTCATTCAGGTTTTGTCATTCTGTGTAAAATGTCCTGGATTTTCCAGAGTGGATCCATCACTCCATGTAAACCTTTATTCCCTCTGTCTCTTTAATGAGCACTTTCTCCTCTTTCCAGAATCTTGAGATGAAGATCTGAATTTTAAAGCCACTCAAACAAAGGCACCAGAGGTTTGTGGCACTACTGATACCTGGGAATGGCTGCTGGGAGCATGGGAATGCTCTGCCAGTGCAGTCCTTTGACCTTCTTATGTACTGAATTCAGAGCCTTTTTATTTTGGTATTTGCTATGACAATAAAATGGCCTTCGATTTTAATACCTTCCATTTTAATACCTCCAGTTTGAATGTCAGAGGTTTGTGGATGAACTTCAACACGATGTGTAGATTTATTTGCAGGGCAAGATTTTCCAGAGGGAACATCAAGGCTGCTGCTGCTCCAGTGGGAGTGGGAGCTGTGCCCCTTCGTGGTGCTGGTTCTCCCTTTCCAGCGAGGAGGAGAGTGGAAGAAGAAGGGGCAAAGGTGTCTGTGTCCAAGGAATCCATCAAGTGTCTCACCCCCTGCTCTGCTGATGGAATGAGTGAAAAGTCCAGGAACAAGACTTGGGCAGCAAAAGAGCTCAGGTTTGGTGCAGTTTGCAGCAAATCCTTGTGGTGTTCCAGCAGACAAAGGGCAGGAACCTTATGGCTGTTCCCCAGCTGTGTCAATACCCACAGCACTCGGAGGGACAGTTCAGTCCTGCACATTGAGACTGATATTTGAGCTAATGGGTTCCAGCTGGCACTTCCCATTCTTCCCTGGAGCTGCTGTGATAAAGCTGAGCATTGTCCTGGTGCCTCAGCCCTGCCCCTGCAGCTCTTGGGCTCCAAGTGCTCCCCAGCACTGCCCACACCCCTCAGACTCTGCCTGCGGGACAGGGTTCTGCTCCTGGGTTCATGACTTTTTTCTATGAGGTAATTGGAATTCACGCCCCAGGGAGTCACTTTTCACGCAGGGGAGGCACCTCAAGTTTTGGGGGGGACATGGAGGGTGTTTGGGCACTGAACAGCTCCCCAGGGCAGTGGGCACAGCCCCAAGCCTGACAGAGCTCCAGGAGTGTTTGGCCAATGCTCTCAGGCACAGGGTGGGATTGTTGGGGTGGGATTGTCTCTGTAAGGACAGGAGTTGGACTGATGACCCCTGTGGGTCCCTTCCAGCTCAGAACACTCCATGATTCCATGCCTTGTTTTTGGGGGTGTTTTTCCTTGGAGCACACCAGGCCCGTCAGTCAGGGCTAGCCCTGCAGGATCACCGTGGCGGGCAGTGTGTGCCTGCTGGCCAAACATTC
>NW_008656025.1:4057-7635 GCF_000695815.1 Acanthisitta chloris | reverse complement strand
GGGGAAAGGAAGAGATGCTCCACAGCTAGAGGAGATTTGAGGCAGGTCCTGGTGGGAAAAAAATGCCCCAGCACTGCTGTTATTTGCCTTTTCTATCTTATTTCCCAAGCCCTGAGCAATTTCAGGACTGGCCAAGGAGCTCCTCACAGGTGCCTCATGTGAAGGAACCCAAAGCAGGGCCAGGCAGAGCTCCCTGACAAATGTGCTGCTCCTGCACTGCAGAAAGGACAATAATCAGTTTGATATCAATCTCCTCTCCACAAAGAGACTTGAAAGCAGCAACAGCAGCAGCCCCAAGGTGCAGGGAGGTTCTCTGGGGTGGGAGATGAGGACAGGCACCTTCCATGAGCTGCACTCACACCGTGACCTTCCCTTAGCCTTAATTCAACCTCTTCATTCCTTTCCAATAACTCTGCCATCCGTCAGAGCTCTGCCAGGTTCCCTCTAACCTCAGCTCACAGGCTCATAACTGGGTTTGGGCCTTTTATTGCTCTCCAAGGTAGGCAGAGCCATTCAACTCTGGGGGTTGATTTGATGAGAGACATTTCCAGGGGCTCAGCATCTCCCTCACCTTTGCCTAAACATCTCAGCCCTGTCTCTGTGCTGGGAATTGGGATTGCAGAGCCTTGGCCTGCTCTTCCTCAGCTCCCACTCAGCCAGGCAGCAGTTTGAAGGCTTCAGATGAAAGGGGAGCAGAACCAACACTGATATTTGCCTTTTTCACCCCATTTTCATACAGAGGTTACATGTAGGGAATGCCAAATCCTTTACCCAGGGAGGTGCTGAGGTTGGGTTAAGGTCTGAGTGTCACCAAATCCTTTACCCAGGGAGATGCTGAGGTTGGGTTAAGGTCTGAATGTCACTAAAACTTCTACCCAGGGAGATGCTGAAGTTGGGTTAAGGTGTGAACATCACCAAATCCTTTACCCAGGGAGGTGCTGGAGTTTGGATTAAGGTCTGAACATCCCCCCTAGATCCTAAACCCCTGATCCAACATGGCTTTGTGGCCAAGGACACATGTGATTAACCACATTTGGTGCTTTTTATAATCAACTCCTGATCTATAACCCCCTGGATTTATCACTTTGTGGCAATGGGAGCTGTAATAAGAAGCAGCTTCTTTTTTTGGACTCTTGGCATTCTTTATCCACTGTCACTTTCTTATATTTCCAGAGGTGGGCTAGAGCCAGCAGGATCAATACTTTATTTTAGCTCCTTTGCCCAATAATTTTTTTAATCATAGTCTGTTTCTCTCATCCCCAACCTTTGGCTAAATAATTACAGGGCAGCACTGCTGCGTTCAGCACTTTTTCGAGGGAGAAAGTGATGAAGTCAGGAGAGAGAAGGGCAAGAGCTGAGTCTTCTCTTTGCCTTGGCATCCTCAAGGAATGAGGGCACAGAGGTGCAGATACCCCAAAAGCTGTGCCTAAGTGTGTGGCACACACTTGCTGAGGATTCTCAGAGCCCCTGGGGGACAGGGACACTGTGCCACCCCTGCCAGCACCTTGCCAACCATCCCACATCCCCTGGGCTGGGCTGGGGGTGGTTTGAAGGGATGTGTGACCAGGACAAGCTGAACTCAGCCAGTTTAACCAGCAGCACACCAGACTGGGAGCTGGGAGAGCCCAGTTTTACCCCTAAGTCTTGTTCTAGACCTCTTTGCTACATATATTTCCTCAGCAATCCCTTCCTCCCCAGACTTGTTAGGATCAAAAAGCTCCAAGATTTGGACTGAGGTCTCTGAAGATGATTTTTCTGGGTGTTGTAACCTTCATCTTCCAGCTCCTGGGCATCACCCACAGCTCAGGGGGTGCTGGGGTGCCCACTTAGCACAGTCCATCTCTTTGAGGAGGACAACTAGGCAGGAGGATCCCACCCTGGGGGTGCCCCCCTGCCCCCAGATCTCCTCTGCTGCTGTCCACAAGGCTGGAGCACGATGTTCCCAGCTCCTGCTTTCAATCCTGAGCTTCTGCTGCTTCCTTGTGGCAAAGTCTTGGAATGACACGATCCTTCCCGCAGTTTTTTCCTCCCCCCAACCCTACCAGGGGAGGCGACCCCGGGAGACCCCCGACAGCATCCCTTGGGTCCCAACTCCAGGTTGGGGTCTCAGAAGAGAAATCCTTCAGCCCTGTCCATCCCTGCGCTGACCTTTGCCGAGTCCTTTATAAGTCAAAGTGGGATTTGTGTCTGGGAGCTCTTCCCAGAGCCCGTAAATATGCCATGGGAGCTGATGGAAGCACTTGATCCTAGTCGGATGTGTTTTTAAAGACCCGAAATGTAACCCTGATGTCAGGATGGGAATTCAGGGGATATTTATGGTGGAAAGCTGCTTTTTTTTTTTTTTTTTCTTCCCTTGCTTTTCTCCCTAAGTTTAGTCTCATTGCTGCTCAGGGTTAAACATGGGATTCCCTCTGTCTATGGTGTATGCAGTGATAACACCTTCTCTGCTCCCTAAAATTGGGGAAGGTGACCTAGGTGACCTGGGGCTGGGCTGAGAATCCTTTCCCTGCAGTGACCTTCTTGTGGTGCCCAGTGGGAACAAGGAAAACTGGTGGATGGGCAGGAGGAACCCACTGAGGTCTGGGAGGAATCAGAGAATCCTCAAGGTTGGAGGAGACTCTGAAGATCTTCAAGTCCAACCCTTAACCTGTCACTGCTCTAACCCCTAAACCATATTCTCCAGCACCAGGTCCAGATGCCTCTAAACACCTTCAGGGCTGGTGACTCCACCACCTCCCTGGGCAATATTCCAGTAGGATGTGGGATCTGGGATTAGAGGTCCTGCCCAGAGCTGAGTGGAGGGGAAAGATTTCTCCCCATGTCTCAACAACCCTAATCCTGTCTAACCATCACTGAGTGATGCTTCATCCCCTTGATGTGACACTATTAATTCATGCTCAACTCCTGAACCACCCTAACCCTCAATCCATTCCTCTGCTCCAGCCTAGAGGCAGAAAAGGATGGGATGGATGAGGACTGTGGCCCAGATGGGTGTCCTGGAGGGGCTCAGCATCCCCAGCACAGCCAGCAGTGAGGGGAAGAGCAGCACTGGGAGCTCCAGGCTAGGAACCCCCAGTTTCCCAGGTGCTCTGGATCAGCCTTTCCATGGGGAGATTAGGGAGCACATCCCAGTGGGACTGGGGAGTGGGTGACCCCCCAGCGCCCTCCTTTGCCTGCTCCTTTGGGGGCTGCAGGGTGAAAGCTGAAAGTTGAAGAGTCCAAAGCCATCAACCCTTGGCTCTCAGCTTGTGCTGGGAAATGAAAATATTTGGATAAGCCTCGATCCGGAGCTGCCGCTATTTACAAACCTTGATCCTACAGCCTTGCACATCAAAAGGACTCCTTTGAGAGAGCTCTCTCTGCTCTCCCAGCTCCGTTTTCAGGCTGTCAAGGGCATTATTTGATGTTCCTCTTTTGTTTGTTTACATTCATTAAGCTGGGCAAATCCATCACTGTTGCCTCTCCCCCAGCGGCCGAGGGCACACGCTGCCGCAGGTGTGGGGCAAGCTCGGCTGGGCTGCCTGATAAAACACACATTTGTCCTGCAGGTCGTGTGGACAGACTGACACTTTGCTGAT
>NW_008656025.1:0-4044 GCF_000695815.1 Acanthisitta chloris | reverse complement strand
CGCCCCCCCCTCCCACCCCCTCCTGCCCCATGGTGACAAATGATTTTCTTATCTTGAACAAGGGAAAAGCAGTGGCCAAGTCTCAGCTCTGCTTCCCGCCCGGATGCTAAAGGGGCAAGGGGGTGATGCCTCCAAATTTGGCTCTACCTCCAGGTCTGGGATGGCTGGGATTGAAGGACAGCATGGAAAAAGCAGAGCATAGTGCCCTCAGGCTGTTCCACACCATCACTGATGGAAAGTCCATGGAATATTGCCCAGGGAGGTGCTGGAGTCACCATCCCTGGAGGGATCTGGATCTGGTGCTGGGGGATGTGGGTTAGGGGTTAGAGCTGGTGGGATGGGAATGCTCCAGGTGTAGGGTAGAGGATGAAGGAGATGGAGGATTGAGGGGATGGAGGATGAAGGTTGGAGGATCTGGTTTAGGGTTTAGGGGTTCCAGCAGTGACAGCCTAACGGTTGGACTTGATGATCTTAGAGGTCTCCTCCAACCCTGAGGATACTATGATTTTCCAGTTTCCTGGAGTTCTCTGGTTTTTGGGTGGTTCCAAGCCCATCCTGGCTGGCTGTGCCAGGGAGGGTGCAGAGCACACAGCTCCTGCCCAGTCTGGCTGTGCCAAGCTGCAGGAAGCACCTGAGGCTTCCCAGGAGCTCAGCACAGCTCCATCCCCTCCTGAGCTCTGCACAGGGACACTGAGCTGTGCCCAAGGAGATTCACATTAGATGTGAGGAGAAATTTTTCCCTGTTGTGGTGTTCAGGCACTGGAATGTTGCCCAGGGAGGTGGTGGAATCACCATCCCTGGAGGTGTTTAAGAGGCATCTGGACCTGACACTGCAGGATATGGTTTAGAGTTTAGAGGTTCCAGCAGTGACAGGTTAATGGTTGGACTTGATGATCTTAGGGGTCTCCTCCAACCTTGATGATTCCATGATTCTAAATACTAAATTTCCTCCTGGATTTGTCCCATTGCAGGGAATTTGTTGCTGTCAGTATCCCAATCACCTCATGACACATTCCCACTGCTGTGTCTCAAGGCAAATGGGAATTCCAAAATGGGAATACAAGTGAATCCCAGGGCTTATCCCAACTCCTACTCTTGGCATTGTCATGTAAGGGGAAGGCTGTGACATTCCCAGTGCTCTCTATGGGTTCCCAGTCCTCATTGCTCTGCCTGGGTGCTGGTTTGGGGGTTCCTTGTCTGTGTGGATCTGGTGGGATGGGAATGCTCCAGGTGTGGGGTGAGGATGGAGAGGATAGTGGGGATGGAGAGGATGGACATGATGGAGAATGAAGGGGATGGAGGATGGAAGATGGAGGATGGAGAATGGATCAGGACTCACCACAGCATCAGAACAACTCACCCCATCACTGAGCTGGACCCATATAGGCCAAGAGACATAGAAATCTCAGTTAAATTCATTGCCAGATGAATGACTAATGACTCTAACATAGGATAACTCTCCCATTCCAGTGATTTCCCTCATGTCCTGCAGAAAATTGGCTCAACAGGGGTGGAATGTGAGGAGCTGCTGCATCCCTAGTCCCTGCCTGGCATCCCCATCCCCAGAGCAGCAATCACCCCTGTCCTTCCCATGTGTGATGTGTCACCATTGCCTTTCAACACTCTCTAAAACTGTTCCCCACTTTTCTCATTCCCAGCTGTGTCCCTTTCCCACCCAGCCTGAAGTTTTTATTAAATCCTGGTTTTCTAGACACTGGTTTGCAGGGATGGACTGTGTGGATACTGGAGTTGTAGGCAGAGGAGTCAGGAGCACAGAGCTGCTCCAAAAGGAAACAGCTTGCTCTCTTTTTCTGCTTTTTTTTTTTTTTTTTTTGCCCCCCTTTGGAAGGAGATAACTGGCACTTCATTTATCTGGAGCTTTGTTATGACTCAGGGCTAACAGATCCCACACTTAGCAAACTCTCACTCTTCACTAATGGAAGAGACTTTCATCTAATTGCTCTGTATCACCCAACACCAGAGCTGCAGCATCCTCCTCCCACGGCAGCACAGCCAGAGAGCTCTTCCTCCTCCTCCAGAGCCACAGGGCTCACAGGGATGCTCCCCATTTCCCAATTCCCACATGGCTCCATGCCCAGCCAAGCTGGGATGCAAGAGGTGGGAGCTGGGAGGACTCCCAGACACCAGTTTGTCTCGTGTCAGCCTCACCTCGGGGTGCCACAGCCCGGAAAGGGCTGAGGAGCAGGAGACACAAAGAGGGGAGAAAGTACATCAGGCAGGAGGGGGAAGTTGCTGGAATATCAGTGCTGGCTTGGGAAAAATGAGGTGTGAAATCCTGGGTCTGCTGCAGTGAGCCACATCTCCTGGCTCTCAGCTTGGGGAGGGTGAAGGAAGGTGATGCTCCATCTTTGCACCCCAATGTGGGGTTTGGGGGTTTCTGGCTCAACCAGTGGCTGTTCCAAGGGCTGGATCCAGTGGGAATAGTGCCAAGGGGTCAAGCCTGTGGGATGCTCCACTGGGAAGTTCAGCCCTGGGTGCTGAGCCACCTGGAGCCTTGCTGGGAGCTGTGGGATGGAGGCCCAGGAGGAAATCATGGGCAGGACCTTGGAGGAGTGAGCTCAGATGGGTCTGTTTAACCCCCAGAGTGATTTGCTTTAAAAAATGAAACTTTAAAAGGATCATTAAGACTCCAAAATGAGACAAAATGTACAAAATCCTGGAAGTTTTCTTGCCCAAGCCTTAGGGAAAGCACTGGAGAGACCCAGGAGTGAGCTCAGATGAGTCTGTTTAACCCCCAAAGTGATTTGCTTGGAAAATGAAACTTTAAAAGGATCATAAAGACTCCAAAATAAGACAAAAGTAAAAAATCCTGAAGGTTTTCTTGCCCAAGCCTTGGGAAAACCACTAGAGACTCCAAAGAGGGGACCATGGACAAGGCCATGGGGGAGTGAGCTCAGATGGGTCTGTTAAGACCTCCAAAGTGATTTGCTTGGAAAATGAAGCTTTAAAAGGATCATAAACAAGACAAAAAGTACAAAAATCCTGGAAGTTTTCTTGCCCATGCCTGAAGGAAAGCACTGGAGTGTTCCATGAGTTTGGCAAGATCCTAAACCAGTTGACCATAATGAGGCTCAGGGAAAATGTTGTCTTTATTTTGATATACTTCAGCAGCTTCATTCCCATTCTCCAGCCCAAATCTCTTCTTTTCCCAAATCTAGAAGGTTTAGAAAGGCAAAATTGTTCAAAGTGCAGAAGGTTTGGGAGGCTGAGATCTGCCAACTGGAAGGCTGTGCCAACCAAAAGCCTTAACCTCCCTCAGCACTGACAATATTTCCTATGGAGTGGAATAAATCACCTCTAAATTTAAGAGGATTTACATTATTTTTCCCCCTCATATATCCATCAAGTTAGAAGTGAATTGATTTCACCCATTAAACTCCAACCATTGCTTTGGTATCTCTTTGATTTGCTTTGCAGTCTCAGCCCATAGAGCTCTGAACATTAGCTGGGAATGAAAGTTAATAATCACTCCCTAAAAACTGCCTTTTTTTATTATTTTTTTTCTCTCCCCAGTTTGGAACATAATCCAACATTTAAGTACCCAAATAAATGTTTGTTAAGCTCCATAATGACTGAAATATTTTTGCCTGGCAATAGTGGCTCTGCTGCTTAGCTGCAAGAAGTGGGAGATTTACCATTAAAATCAACTTTATCAACATGTTTGAATGTGTTCCAGGAAGGGAAGCAAAAGTCTAACTGCAAAACAACATGAAAATGCAGATTTTTATTTTTTTGCAGCAGCAGGGTTTGCTCCATGGTTTAAATCAGCTCCAAAAATGGATGATTTAAAGCACTTTGAATTCAATCCACCCACCCAAGGTGGTGGGTTCTGTGGTCCCACAACAACCCATGAAGGTTCTCTCAGCACTTGAGCTCCTGAGGATGGAAAATGAAGTATCTTTGGCCCAGCCTAGCATAGAGCTGATCTTCTAAGGAGCTCCCTCTGCCCTCACTCCATCTCCTTGTGGAGTTGCACCAAGAGGAATCATAGAATCCTGGAATTTAAGGGTTGGGATGGAGCTT
>NW_008656024.1:31793-40556 GCF_000695815.1 Acanthisitta chloris | reverse complement strand
GTGCCGAACAGCTTGCCCACCTCGCCGATCTCCAGCAGCAGGCTGGTCACCGCCGCCGTGGCGTGGTACAGGTCCTGCTCGTTGGGGTCCTCGCTGAACATGTTGTACATCGTCTTACACAGCTCGATGAACTGTCCCTGAGCACAAAACACCAGTGAGAGCAGGAACAAGCTAGACCAACACCTCCTCAGGCCGAGCCTGGACTGAGGCACAACACAGTGGTCTGTGGTCACACCGGGACTGGACACGGCCTGTGCAGCACAGAGTTTGCTGAGGGGACAGGGAGAGCTGAGGCCTCTCCCAAGGCTGCTGAGAACAAACTGTCCCACACATGACAAATACAGTTCCGTGCAGCCACAGGAGGGCAACAGAGTGTGAGCAGAGACACTGAGCACTCTTTGAGGGATTTTCTTGTAGGAATGATGTTAAGTGTAACTAAGGCTCTGATAAAATTTATGGGAGGGAAGGACCTGCAGCACTGCCCGGCAGGGGTAGCTTAGCTGGATGTAAGGCCTTTGAAATTCAAAACTTACATAGGAAACAAATTTGCTCAGGGCTCCCTAAGTAAGAGTCATTGTCCTTCAGGGAACAAACCTTCCCTATGTGCTCTGGAGGAAGGAGCTGTCCCAGGGGTTCTCCTCCTCCTCAGCAGCTGTGGGGCTAGAGGGAGTGAGACAAAGTACAAACACAAAATGCTCCTGTCAGGTTGTGGTGTCAGACACTATGAGCTACCTGGAGATTTTAGTGTCACATCACTCTGAGCCCAAAACAAAATGTTACCGTTCGTACACGTGTGTATCTCGTTCCTGGGACACTCTGGGAGCTGATGCCAGTCCCAGAGTTTGCAGACAAGGAACTGATGATGTTCTGGTGAGAACTACCCACCTCAGAATAAACCTTTGTTCAGAGCTCGTGGGCTGGGTAGTTATACAGAGGTGAAGAAAGTTTCAAGTTGATGCAAAGTAAGTGTCAGCAGAAGTACCTGATTCAGCTTGGGCAAGTCCTTCGTGTTTTTTGCTTTGGATTTATTCTCTTGGCTCCACATCCTCAGATAATTCCGATTCTCTTGTGAGCTCTTCTTGCCTGTTGTCAACAAATTACGCAGAGATGCAGGAGAAAGTCCATGAAGAAACCTTAAATTAATACTTTGCTTCCCATTTTCACAAGGAACCAAAGGTGTGACTCACATGGAGACACCACACGTACCTTTGTCTGTTTTCAGGCTCACTGTGACAAACCCATCGTCTACTCCTGGTCTGCTCCTGCTGTCCAGGCCAACCACTGGGAGAGAGATCAGTGTGGGTTTAGGTACAAACATACTTTTCATGTGTACAGTGCAAGAAAGGACATGTTTACGCTGCAGAAAATGCAGAGTGAGAATGATAGGAATAATGGATGATTTTTGCTGCTTCTGAAAGCTGAAGACAAATGCCATTTAGTTTATAATGTCACTGCTCAGACAGGGTTTTGTTTTTAGGTTTGTTTGCACAGTAGAGTGATCAGCCCGTGGGACCACAACACAGCCTCTAGCATGGTGCATGTTTGGTGGTTATATCAGTGCATCTGCTTTTGTCTCCCGGGGCTTAAACTTTCCATTTCCAGTCTATTAACAACCTTTCCAAACAGCCTTCTTCCTCCTGTAACCCAAAGGGTGGGTTGTATTCCTCTGGAATGGAAGGAAACCTGACATCAGCCACCTCAGAAACCAGGACGCCACTGAAGACAACAGTGAGGAGACGTTGCCTCTCATTGGGGCACAAGAAGATTTCAAACTGCTCAACTACATTTTGATGTATTTTTTGATCTCAGTGTTTAGAATATTTCAGGTTGTGACCCAAACTGTCGAAAGCCAATAGAGGTCACCCTTCATCAAGGCACATGTGCTGCAGTTGTGACAAAGTGATGTGAATTACAACACCCCAATGACACCCTCACTGCGGGCACTGTCACAGCTCAGCCTGGGGAGCTGCTGCAGCTCCTCCAGGAGCTCAGAGCACACACAGCTGCCACAGACTGCTCTCCACAGAGCATCTGCACTCACAAGGCCTAGCCCACTCAGGAGCAGCTCCCTGTGGTTGCCATGCATTACCTCACCCCTTCGTGCCCTACCGTGCGTGCATTCCGGTGTGATGTCTTCAAAGAAGTACTGAGTAGCCTCAAAGGCAGAGTCTGGCTCTTCCTGCTCCGGGGATGGGTCTGGGCAAAGGAGCAAGACACTTGCATTAAGAACTAGGAGATGCTTCCATTGACACATTAGACTGTTAGCTTCCAGAAGGATAACTGTGGGGATATGAGGGAGGTGAAGGAGATGAACAACGGCCCTGAGTTGTGTCCTCCCCAGTCCCCACTCCTGTCTGACTGCCCAGGAGCTGTTTGTCCCCAGAGACTGACCCACCTTCCCCAGGCTGCTTTCCTTGCTCCTGTGCAGCTCAGTGTGCCCTGAGCAGGCTCTGAACTCTCCTAACTGGAAACAGTGTCATGGTTTGGTCCCCAAATACCCTTCAATAAATGGTATTTTTCCCCAGTTAAACCAGTGACTCACTCAAGCCTCTAGCAGAGCCAGGTGGGAGCGATCAGGGACACACCTTCAAAGCACATGAACCTCAATGTCCTCTCAAAGCTTTTGGACATCTTTACAGAGCATGAAAACCTGTGCAAGAACTGAACTCCCCGAGCAGCTGCAACATGCTCAGACCACAGGCTCAGTGAGGGCTCAGCAGGTTCTCTGAGGCACAGGTGAGCCAAGCCAGAGAGGACATAGTTCCAGAATATAATTTTCTCCAGAGACAAAACCACTGTGAGATGTTTTCCTCCCCTCTCCACCCTACACTGCCTCTCACTTAGCTGAGTCCAAGTTTGCACAGCTCCCTAGAAAACACATCTGTGGAAGGATCTGGAGCTTCCCTCTGCAAACAGCATGTCAGAGGGGGAAGCAAGAAGGAAGCCTGAGGACAGGAGTGCGGAGCCAGGGCAGGCAGGAGCATTTACAGCCAGCTCTGCTGTGAGATGAAGTGCCTTGTGGTAACACATGTCTGAGAACTCTGTGCATGGGATGTGACCAGCCCCAGCTTACCAGGCAGGAGACATGCAGGAATGGCTGTTGGGGCTCTGTGGCTGCTTCCAGCCTTCCCACACCTGGGGCTGGCTATGGCAGGAACTCTTATTTCACTGCTGCATCAACAGCAACAAGAACTGCCACAAATTAATTTTTAATTGGGAGAGCTAGTCATAAACAACTCTGCTCCACATTCCTGTTCTCAACACAACAGCTTTACCTACCGGGCAGAACGTGCATTTTGTACAGCAGCTTCAGCTTCTCCGTGAGGTCCCCGTGGCACGCTGCACCTGGGCAGAGGCATAGACAGGGCATCAGTGCCTGGCACTCTGGGCAGCACTGAGCTCCCCACAGCCCTAGGCCACGGGGCAGTCACTGGGCTCCTGGCATCACACGTTCTGTGGTGGGAAGAGCCAGAGAACACAGCCCAGTTCACCCTGAGTTCTGTGCTTCAGCCCAGGGCCCTTCACCAAATGCCTGTTCTGTAGCACTCAGAAATGAGCTATGGTCATGCCACCACCACCCAGAAGAGCCTCCAGCTGGAAGTTAACAAGACCTTTTTGTGTGGACTTCAAACTTTCTGACCTGAGGATCCAATATAACATCACATGACTCAGAGCATTAAGATATTTAAAAAAAAAAAAAAAAGATTTTTAAGTAAGCAGCATTTATCAGAGATTAGCTGTGGGCTGAACTGGTCTTCACTTGGTATGTTCCAGTGATTTATCCTCACCCATCCCTGGTCCTTTCTGGCCTACACTACAAGTAGCTGTATGAAATCCGAGCACTCTACTGGAGCCCTTTTCCCCACTCATTAAATGGGCAGCAGCTAATCTGAAAGCAATGACCTAACTGGTAATCAGACTTGCCACAGATCTCACCTGTGACATACCATTCACAAATGAGTTAACCTTCAGTTAGGTTCTGCAGAGATTCATTTTACCTCACAGGTGACTGTGTCACCTCAGCCTGCTCTGCAAACTGCCAAAGGAGCTTTGGCCAACACTGACAGTCACAGCCTCTCGCAGAGCTAACCCTACACTAAATACAGACGTTGGGCCAAAGAATTGAGCCAGGAGGTTTTAATGCCAGACTGCAATGGGAACCCTCATTCTTAAACATGCTGTTACAAGGAGTGCTGAAGGCCAGACTAGGACACCTTCTCCCAAAAAGGAGCAAAATGTGCAGCTGGTAACTCATAGAAACCAGCACAGGTGAAACTCAGCCTCATTATCTGCGAGCCAGTGCAGGGTCTGTGCCCCTGAGAAACACAGGGTTTGCTCAAACTGTTCTTACTGAGGCCCCAGACGAACTCGCGGAAGTTGATGAGCAGGTCGCCGTTCTCGTCCAGGAGCCTGAAGAGACGAGCAGCCAGCGTGTCCGAGTGGGCCCCGCATGCCCAGGGGAACAGCAGCCTGAACATGCCCTTGAACTGCTCCAGGTCGATGCGGTACTGCTCCAGGTAGGGCAGGCTGGGGTCGTGCCGCTCCAGGGCCGCGCTGCTCCCACCCCAGTAGCAGCTCGTCAGATGTTCTGCCTGAAAGGAGGGAAGTGCTGTGAGACTGTCAGACCTCTGCCAACAACTGGTCACTGTCAGTGACAAAACCCCCAAACAACCTAAGCACATGTCCTTAAAACCACAGACACAGAGCATTTCTGTCTGCCCAGCCCTTCCCCTTCTGGAAGAGGTTTCTCCTCTAACCAGCACAGACAGACATTCCTCCACAGCAAAAGAGGACAAAGCATAACTTTTCTGCCTCCCAGGCAGATGAAACATCAATATGCCCATTTTGAACAGAGCAGTAAACAGCTGTGACTGTGCTGCCCACACACACACACACACACACGCACACACACACACACACACACACACACACACACACAGGCTGGTTGTGCTCAGCCCCCCTCACCCTCACCCCCTGGTTGGGTCAGCCAGGGAGTCTCATGAATCTTTATTTAGGCTTCAATCACATGAAGAGAGCTGTTTATTTCAATTTTTGGTTTTGTTGAACTGTAGAGTCTCAAAAATACTGAACAATGCACTTTCAGGCTGATTTTGGCACAATCTAGACCAAAATGATTGAGAAGTTTGGAGAAAGAGATCTTAGCACTGCACAGTGACCAGCCAGGGTGGACTGTCTGACCTGGTCTGACTCTGGAGGACTGAGCGAAGGCACTGCAGGATTTGGACAGTCACAAGATCTGTCACTGTCTCTAGATAACAAAACAGAGGAACAAAGTGTCCTGTTTTAAAGACACTGCATGAAAGTGAAGGCATTTAACTGCTCCCCTTTAAACGTGAGGACCTGATGGCACAGCTCACAGCCTAGAGACACAGCACCTTGTGACACTGAATTCCCAGGCAATAATTAAATTGTCAACAATAATCAGCTATTGTAATGTCAAAGTATTAATTGTCTGAGCCAACAGAATAAAGGTATTTCTGTGCTAAATTCCCAGACTTGGTCAGGTAAGTTTGTAAACACTGACCCAAGGCCTCTGGCCATTCACTTTTTCATTAGGTTTTCATGAGTAAATTCATTTTTCCCATGGACACATTTAGTGAATTACTCCTTTCCTGATGTTTTAAAAACTGCTTGTCCTGTTTGGTTTGGCTTTGTTTGCTTGGTTGTATTTTTGGTTTTGTTGGGGCTTTGTGTGTGTATATCAGTAATACAGAGGCTAACTCAAGTTTATCTCAAGATACCTGACAGTGACTCAGAGACTCAACCTGGTCCTTGGAACAGACAGTGCCATGTCACAGCAAACGTTTGCACTCCCTGAGAGACATGATCTTCTCTTCATGCTGCTTACCTTGAAAAGAGCATAGAGCTCCTCCAGCTCGTCGATGGTGAAGGAAGTCTCCGTCACGATTGTCCGGACCTTGGGAGACACAGCATGGACAGTTACGGTTTGGAATCCATGGCTCACTGAAAACTGATTCCATGTTCACAAAGTGACCTTAACATCTGCAAAGAACATAACTCCAGTACTCACCACGTTGCGCTTTGTAGTGTCCTCCAGAGTTTGGATAACTTTCAGTCTCTGTTTGAATCTCATTTGCTCAATTAAATCTGCTCGGATGCTTCCAAATTTCTGACAGGGAGAAAAGCAGGACAGGATATTGGGCATTAGTACTTGGAATATTTACTTACCTTTAATTCATTTGAAAAACTAATGATGTGATATACCACAACTGGAACTGTTGCTCAGGCATTTTCCCAACACATTACAAAGTCATGAAGACTTCAGGAATGTATCACTAGATTTTACTTTTTCCCTTCCAAGATGAGTCTAAATTTCTTTTATGTTCTTTCAGTTTCAAGCAAAGCCAAGGTACAGAGTATCAAACTCCCCTGTGAAGCAGAAGTTGTGTACATTGGCAAGTTCCTGTTAAGAACTCTTACCCTACCTCATAGGAAGACCTGATCAGCCTGAAAATATCCACCTCAGGGTAAGGCTCCACATCGTCGCTGAGCAGTGAGTGCAGATGAGGAATGGGTGGGAGAGTGCTGTCCTTGTTAGTTACACTGTCCAAGTATCTGGGGGGAAAAAAAACAAACAGAAAGGAATGAGAGGCCCAAGATGCATTTCTGCCCCTTTCCCTTGAAGGGGTAACAGGCCAAGGGTTATACATAGATTGTTACACGTAAGAAATGCCCAAGCTGCTCTACACCAAGAGTGAGGCTGTACTAATGCACCTGGCAGGAAAACGCAATGCAAAGCTGCAGCAGCATCTTGGAAACTAAGCACCACTACCAAGCACAAGGAAATCAGAGGTTACACTCAGCAGGATTAGTTTCTATTAAATGGCCCAAGCCACAACTTCTCAGCCTCCTGTCTCACTCGAGATCCTACCCAGTTCTTCTATTTCCCTTGACACTGAGGCCTTTCCTTAGAAACACAGGTAAAGTAGCAGGCAAAGGGTGAGATAAAAAAATCCATGAAACCAACTGAAATTATCATCCTAATTACCTTTCTATAACCAGGTTTGGGAAGTTTGTTTGTATGTCTTGAAAGAAGAATCAGTATCTCGTTGGTTACTTAACATTACTTTAAGATAACATAGAGTGCCTTATGTGGATGAGAGGGACAACAAGCATGGAAAATATTTGTATCTGTCATACTGGTTTAAATTTAGCATTTCAACACAGAACACAAATTGGAAAAATAAGGAAAAAGAAAAAGAAAATAAGATACTGTATTTTCTGCAATAAATACCTTCCCAAGACTGTCATGGCTTCTCCATCATCTTTACAGTTAAGCAGCTTGTCTACATTAGCTTCGAGGACAGCGAGTGCTAATTGAAATATCACCTTTATTCCTTCACAGAAGAAACAATCCACAACCACCACTGCACTCTCAAATGGCATGACACTGAGGAAGAGAGTGAGGAACCAGGACAGGGAAATGGTGGATATCACCCCCAGGTCCTGCATGCAGTCATACAGCTGTGGGATGTAGTCTCGAGCCAGCTCCTCGAAGACACCCTGATCCACCAGAGCTCCTGGGAAAGGGAGGTTGAGTGTCCATTAATTCAGGGGCAACTGGCACATCACCCCTTGGGGGAGAAAAATACATAGACATACATCTCTATAAATACAAAGCCTAGGAATGTTCTGCATGATGCTTTCACACATTTTCTCCCTTCCAGATAAACAACAGATTCCATTGCACTACTGAGCTGTACAAACTGAACTGAGGGTTTTTTTCTGCTTTAATTATACACCTACAACAGCTAACAAAGGGTCCATTTGGCCTAGCACCTACAGGACTTCAATGGTGCCTTGATATGACCATTACTAATTGGAGAGAGACCTCAGCATCACTTGCTGAACGAGGCCAGAGTGGCTGAGAGGGTTTGATCTATTCCAAGAGAACCCCATGCTGTACATTCCTGTGCCATAACATCAGTGCCTCAGGCAGCCCAGGAAGGATCATTTGTGAGCTACAGTAAACACAATCTTGATGATAAATTGAAGGGTCACTCACTCCCATATACACAAGGAAACGAATCTGACAACAACTTCAGGTACTTGTGCCCTCTCAGACCAGAGGTAAACAGGCACAAAGACTTCTGCAAACTGTTCCCACCTTACCTTAGCTAGATAACTGGATCATCTAAAATTCACATTTTAGCCTCCCATCTCTTTTCAATTTACTTTAAGCCCATTTTTGGTCTAATCCTAAGTGAAAAACAATTAACTCTCACAGTATCTGCTCAGGGAATTGCTCCTATGCTGCTGAGCACGTTGTTTGCCACTAGCACTGACAGTTGTATCTGTGCCACACATGCAGCAACACATCTGTTTGTTTCAGTACAAATGCCACCAATTGAGTTGGCTATTTTTGTGTTGTCCCTTCAGAAAATGTGCCCACAACATACCAACAACCCTTGTGTTGTAGTAGTCAGGCAGCATACGCTCACACAGAGCCACCAGCAGCCAGAAAGCTTCCTCCTCTTTGGCATAAAGGAGGAGCACCGAAGTGACAATGTTCATAGCCTAAAAGAAAGAGAAATGTGAGTCTTCAGTATCTGGCGCAGGGCCTGGGCAGGTAAGTGGTTAGTGTGGTTAGAAGGTTGGCTCTGGCTCTCCCTGCAGGCCCCAAACTGCCCAGGTGTTCCCTGAAGGGCAGCAGGCAGTGTCCCCCAGGGTGCAAAGGAAGGCTTAGGACAGCCTCAAGGAAATCACAGTTGTTTGGGTTTT
>NW_008656024.1:12802-31777 GCF_000695815.1 Acanthisitta chloris | reverse complement strand
CCCTACCCAAGGGCTGACTCAGCTGCACACACTTAGCTACACTGACACGGGGACTCTGCCAGAGATGCAGCTGAACAGCTCCCAGAGCCCCTGCCCTCTGCTCCCACGGGGGTCCAAACTCAGCTTCTGGGAGCTGAGGCTGCTGCCTGGGGCAGTGCCAGTCACCAACACCCAGAGTCAATGAACACATCACTCTCCATGTGTGGCTGTGTACACGAGTTTTCTACAGCCTGTTCCACTCCACTCTCACAGCACAGCGCTGTACGGTGACCTCTGAGCTGTCTCTTCCAGCCTCTGACTAGTCTGCTGCTAGGCTGAACAAATGAAGCATTTTCTTCTGACTTTGTCTCCTCACTTTATTATTAAATTGCCTACACATTTCAAATCCTGTAGCACTTTAGGACTCCAGTTTGATCATTACCTTTTGAAACCACAAATCAGGTTTCAACTGAAACTCCAAGCAATGTTGCAACCCTGCCAAAGTCTGTGTTACTCTTTTTGTCTTGTCCACCACGGATGAAACACTTCAGTGCCTGAATTCTCACTGTAGCATTCTGAGTGCCATGGGCCAATCTCAAGGCTACTGATCAGCTTTAGGGACCAGAACGGAAGTGGCTTTCTAGTGTTCCTCTGTTCAACCTTTACAAATGTTACTGTAGCTATTACTTAGCACTAGATTTGTTATTAAATAATTTATGGTCGTATATGCCAGAACTGCTTGCACTTACTTGTGTTGTACCTAGGAGCCTTAACAGTCAGACAGAAATACCTAATATGTGTGAATTTAAGTTTCCTTTCTGCAAAAATATGCAGGGAGGGGGGAAAAGAGGCCCAGTTGATAAGCCAAAGTTATAGAGCGAGAAAGATTTAGGGCCAGGAACTACAGTGACCTGAATCACAGGTGTAAGAACTCCAAAGCCACACACTGGGGTCCACATTAACTCCGGGGATACTTGGTTGTGATTCACAGTGGTATCTTCTAGGGTGAGGATATTCTAGGGATACCCTTTATTTGTGCTTGCTTTTTGTTTTGGTTTGGATGATTGCATGGCATCACTGAAAGGGCAAATGATATTCTGTAGGGTAATTACAACTAGTACATTAAATAACTGGATACAAATTCAAGGCTGAACACACTGCTTTGGTTTTGAGGTTTGCCTTCAGAGTTCATTTGTCATTGCCTGTAGATGCCCTTCAGGACAGGACATCTCTGTTATCCTCTCTCCAGTGCCTGGATTTACAGGCAGAAAACATGCTTAGAGAAACCCATCACATCTCCATGTCACATGCTGCTGACACTGCTGCCAGAGCAGGTGCTGTGTCAAACCCCTCTGACCTCAGCAGCACTGAGGTGGTAGCTCACAGCATTGTCCGTGTGCTGCACGGCCCAGTGCCTGTGTGTGTGGCTGAAGGAGTGAAGGAAGAGCTGGAAGCCGAGGCTGGAGGAGAGCATTTCACCTCAGTTACCTGGCAGTACCCGATGCTGGGGTTCCTGAAGGCATAGGCCGTCAGGACTCTCCTGAGCGCGGCGATGCCCATCTCGTTCTGGAACGCCGGGTGCTCCGGCAGCGAGCGGTGCAGGTCCCGCTCGATCTCCTCCGTCGCAAGGTTGTACTTGCCCATCGACCTCTCCACCAGGTCCTCGTAATAGCCAGGGTGAGTGGCCATTTCATTAATGGCTCCTGGGAGCAGGAGAACACAGGAAGGTTTAGCAGGTACAGCATCCCAACAGGATGATCTGCTGCCCTTTCATCCTGAATATCACCAAGCGCCTCAAAAACAAACAGGAAATGTTATTTCTGTACAGGTGACTAAAACCAAAATGATGTGCTTAGGGTGATTCTCATCCCTTCTTGCCTTCTCTCTGGAGGCATTCTCATAACGAGGTTAAAGACAAGGCAGAAGATAAAGCCTGTCCACCTCAGCCAGAACCAAACAGGAGCAGGAGGAACAAAACAGCTGTGCAGGCACATGGTACCAGGAGCTCCCTCTGCAGTTGGCTGTGGCCTTGGCAATCCTAAGTCACTCAAAACATGTCTCTGAGAAAGCCACTTCCTCTGAAAGGGGTGTAGACTGATGTTTGGTTGCAGAAAGCATGACACATCAGCCAAAAGCAAGAGGCAGGAACTCACGAGCTCTATTACAGCTTCTGACTATGACACAGGACTTGAAGGGATACTTGAAGGGATACCCAGTTTGCAGATGATACAGAACTGGGAGGAGCTGTTGACTCCCTGGAAGGCAGAGAGCCCTTGCAGGGACAGGGACAGATTAGAGATCTGGGAATCACCAACCACATGGAGTTTAACAAGGGCAAGTGCTGATTCTGCACCTGGGACAGGACAACCCTGGCTGGACCTCCAGACTGGGGCATGAGAGGCTGGAGACTGAGCACAAACCTTATTGCTGTGTGCAACTTCCTTGTGAGGAGCAGTGCAGGGACAGCTCTGACCTCTGCTCTCTGGGACAGTGACAGGACCCAGGGAATGGGCTGAGGTTGTGTCAGGGGAGGGTTAGGCTGGAGATTAGCAACTGGTTCTTCCCCCAGAGGTGTTTGGGCACTGAACAGCTCCCAGGGCAGTGTCACAGCTGACAGAGCTCCAGAGGTGTTTGGCCAATGCTCTCAGGCTCAGGGTGCAGTGTTGGGGGGTCCTGGGCAGGGACAGGAGTTGGGCTAGATGGTCCTTGTGGATCCTTTCAACTCTGGATATCCTGTGACACTGTTATAAAGCAACCTGAGGTAGGATGATTTCCATATGACTAGTAAAAAAATTAATAAAATTCTTCAACTTTGGAAAAGATCCTAAAGGACCAAAGAGACAGAGAATCCTTTATGGCACATGATGGACAGAAACATTTTCTCACCATTTGTAACGTAATTGGAGCAGCTAATAAAACAATAAAGTAACTTGCTCCAAATGTTCTCAGACACCGTCTGCACCTTCAGCCCTCTCTGAAATCCTTTCCTCCCTCATGGTTTCAGTTCATCCCACAGTAACACTCCAGTGAACACCCACCTGAGAAGAGCAGCCAGAGCTCCCCTCTCATGCTCTCTGGGATGCCCTTCAGCACCAGGTCTCTGGTCTTCTCGGTGCGATACATACACACCCCTTGGCCATATTCAGCAAAGTGAATCTTCCAGGCCTGTTCTTTCAGGAACTCTTTAGCCTAAAAGCAAAGAAAAGCAGGAAGAAAGATGCAGCTTCTGCTTCCAGCACTCTGCCCCACTGAAATCTTAAGTGCTCAAGTCTGCAGTGTCCCAGCTTTCCAAGTGAGCAAGAAATAACTTGGCTACTGTTCAGTTCTCTTCTTAATGGGCTTCCTCCTCCCTTCTAGTTTCCATCCCAGCAGACTTTGCTGGTAAGAGAATATTGTTGAAGCAGTTGTACTTAAGAGCAGAAATACAAACTCTCCTGGATTTACATCCAAGGTTTTTACATAGTGAAGCTGTTGGTTGTACTGGGCCTAGCTGCGAGGGACTCCCAGCGCTGTGTCCCTCAGCAGTTCTACCCAGGGGTGGGCAAGGTCCTGGGAGGGGAGACAGCTAGGCTGGCCCAGACCGACCAAAGGGAATTCCATGCCACGTGACATGAGATCTAAAGCTGGAAGAGGAGGAGGACAGGGACATTCATCGTTACGTTTGCCTTCCCGAGCAACTCTCTGCCTGTGCTGAGGCCTGTGGTGGCCTGGAGGTGCTGGACACCTCCTGCCCTGGGACACAGGGAATCCACTTCTTGATTCACTCCACTTGTGTGTGGCTTTTGCTTTCCCTATTAAACTGCCTTAGAGTGCCACGAGTTTTCCAGCTTTCACCCCTCTGTCTCCCCATCCCACTGGGGCTTGGCTGCTGCTGGGGCTAAACCACAACATCACATTCAACACTGCTCCTGTGGAAAATACTGCCCAAGTTGTGTGTCCTGGGTCAGAGACACGGTTTGAGAGAAAACAGAACTGAACAGCATTTGGAGGTGTGTTTTACCAGCTTAGGGTTGAACTCCTCGGGTGACCTGCGCCGGTACATGGTCATCAGGGCCTGAGTTGCTGTTGGAATGCCATTGTCATTGAGGTTGAACTGTCGCTCTCCTTCCGACTCGGAGCTGAGGCTTTTGTGAGGGCTGGCGGAGACTGAACTGCTTGACCTTGTAAACACCTGTGGAAAGCAGTGGCAACAGGGCACAGGATGAGTCAGGGGCTGAGCTTTCTGCCTTGCTCTGCTCTACAGTTCGTGCAGGCTAACAGCTAGCAGAGACTGAGCACATGGAACCACTCAGGTACAGGCTGAACATGGGACAAAAATCAAACCAGTACAGAGGAATCAACCTGCTCCCGGTTTCTCAGTGGCTCCCCTGAAACACAATCAAATTCTGTAATTAGGATAACGAGGGCAATGTTGCTTTTAAGTAGACCTGGGCAACTGAACCAGCACCACAGGCCTGGGAACCCCCAGGTGGCTCCTGGTCTGCCCAGAACAAAAGGTCTATATACACCATAGTTCTCATACATGTGTGTACACAGACACATGTTATATCTGTATCTATGTTTATACAGACATATACAAAATAAACTACTTTCCCCTTTGCTTGATAAAACATTCTACTGACAATTCAACATTGTCCATTGTGATTTGGAAAAAAATACTTTGAAGAAAAAGGATTTTCTGACTTCTCAAACAGCTTTGACACAGTAAAATCTCATAGAGCAGTTTGATTTAAATGCCTGAAACTGCAAACACTAATCATGTGTGTCTACATGTGGAATCCTGTTACTAAATACAGCAATAATGCCCGCAGTTATTAATCGGTGTTTATAGGTCAGGAGGTAGGAGACTCAGACCAATTTAGGGCAAGACTAAGAGAAAATTCCAGCATATGTGCTCTGGCACATGACCAAAACAGCACAGCAATTACCCCTCACCAGCCCCAGAGCAGGTATAGCCACTCAGGGCAACACTAGGGCCTAGTACAGACCTGGAACGTGAGATCTACCGACACAAACCCGAAATGAGACTCCACAAAACCCTTTGTTGCTTTGTGGGCTGAACTACTAAACTTTGCTGGGTTTAACAGACCTGAGGAGGCTGTTCCATGAAGCACCTAAGTTTCCTACATAAGACCTGGAATGCAGCAAAAGGCTTGACATTTGAAGAGCCTACAATAAGTGTATCTAACCATGTATTTGAAGAACCATTTACTGGGCACATCTCCATAAGGAGGAGATTCAGAACAGAGTCCACTGGTGCCCAGGACAGTGATGGGTTTTATTGGTTCATATGCTCCATGCACATACAAACCAGCTCAGCTCAGACACTGTTTTCAGAAGAATCAGTGGATGGGATTTAGCAGATAAAGTCTTGAACAAAAGGATCCTCATATCAAACTGATAATTTCTTCCAGTTATTAAAATTCTACAGTTACATTTGACTTGGACAAGTTAATAGATATCAAAAGCATTATCCAATTAACTAGTTAATTAACTATGAGACTTTCCAGCATGATACACTGTAATTTCAGAATGTGGCAGTTAGAGTAGCTCTCCCTCAGAAACTGTTAGTTCTCTTAACTCCAACACACAAAAAATAGATATCCTAATCATAAATTTTAGCACTTCAGATTAAGGAAGCTAAAGACATGAAGAGAAAAGAGGTGACATCTCTGTGCACAACGGTTTAGCCTGACAAAAAGTTTTTCCTGGCTCCCCTCTCCCCATACCAGATAAAATTCCCTTCCTCTAGGAGATCAGCCATGTTCCTCCACATACCTCATCATCCGAGCTGATGTAGCTTCCAGAAATATTTCTTTCCAAGTATATTTTTGAAGTGGTTTGCTGCAAGAAGTCTGAGATCCTCTGTACCAGAAAGTCTCTGTCTTTCAGGTTGGCGAAGAGGAAGGTCATCCTGTTTTTGGTGCTGATGGACAGAGGGCTGGGCAGCACACTGGAGCTGTCTGCCTTCTCCACGATTGTCACCTGGGGGGACAGCAGCCACAGCTGAACATCTCCCATTACCTGCTTCATCTGAGAGCCCAGCAAACCCATGCTCCTGCTGCCCTCGTGTCAAACCACCACAGACTGCTCTGCAGGGAAACGTGGAGTAGACACAAGCACTTACAAGTCCTGAGAGCTGGAGGCTGCTCTCTCTCATGCAGCTGGTTTCCGTGCATTCTCCAGCAAAACTTCTGTGCACTGGTTAGTTTCTTTTCCTCAGGCTTTGTTTTAAGGGAACCAGTAAAACAAAACCTCCTCTGTGGGATGCAGCTCTACAGGCTTTTTGTAGGACTTCCAAATCCTTCTCCTGCTTCCCGACACCAGCACAGGCTGAATCAACAGACTCTGCTTACCTTCTCTTGCCAATACATGTGAACAAGCCCTTTTTGGGACAACACTCTAACTACTGCACTACTAGATTATAGTTGCACACAGTGATAACAACTGTTACTTTAACTGTGTTTTCACAGTACACAGAAACTTGCAACAGAGGGAAACTAATCCCATGCCTTCCCTTACAAAGGGAAACATCTCACCCTGCAAGGTGGAGGTTTCTGCTTGGTCTTCAATTGCTGGTGAAATGGTCACTGATCTAACTGAACTCCAACCTGCAACACTCATGCCACAACCTACTGAGTACAGGGAACTGGTTCTGTGAGTTTCATAAAGCACATCAGCCAAAGAAATCTCAGGGATAAATCCTACACTGCTGCTGAATTATAGAACAGCTGTGTGTTCTGAACATTACCAATTATTAGCCTTGTAACTAATCAGTCAACCAAGTCTGTGCAGTTCACACACTGAACAAAACACAAATCACAATTGCAGACACTTTTAACTCCTGGTTTTATGGCTTTACATGATTTCTTAGGTAATGAAAACTGACTTTCTGCCTGCAGAACACGAAGGGGCACACTGCAGTTTGCTAAGAACTTTTGCTCCAATGGTGAGACATTGGTGCTATATAATGTTATGTGCTGCTTTGGGCTGGGGCTGTTGTCTCATCTGTCAGAACATCTCCAGGATACCACCGAATAATGGAGCTAGGTCAGGGTCTAACCCAGACCTGTAACCAACTAGGAATCTCTCCTTTAGTTGCTATGGGTGCCGCTCAGTAGCCCTGAGGATTGGTGCTACCCAGCGGGTGACTGTTCTCCTTGCTGCTGCTGAGACTTCAACCTGTCCACACAAAAACACCAATTCCTTCTGCCATTTCTTTCTGGTGAAGCTTTGGAGCTGCTTTGAATCCCATGCTGCTGTGGCTGTGGCTATCCAAAGTTTTTTTTTAAGAGATCCTGCTAAGGGAAGGTTTTACCTGGAGGACCATTGTTCCCTTTGAGTTCCAGACAAACAGTGCAACCATACTTGAGTGTCTCATCTCAAATAACCAAAGCCATTGCAACATGCTGCTGAAAAACCGTACCTTCAAAGCTTCCAAGCACTGGTGTCCTCTTAATGCTCTATGGGGGAGAACAGTGCCTTGGCATAGTCCATGGCCCTTCAGTCAAGCCTTGGTTATATCAGCTTTGCTACTACTTCCAAAACTGACTTTGAAATTTTCCATGAACCCACACATCAAGTCATCCAAAAGAAAACCCTTCCCAACATAATTACCATTTTATTGCATCAAACAAACTCTTTACTGAACATCTGCTGGAAGTAACCAGCTTTGGAAAGGGAAACACCAACCTGAGAAATGCTGCCAAGTACTTTCCATATACAGGAATGAACAATTGCAAATCTGCACGAGGAGACACCTCAGAACCTTAGGATTATGAACCTTTCTACACCTGACAAAAGCAAATCTGATCTGACAGATTCTTTAACAGAATTTCCACTCATCAATGTAGGAAGTTTCACCCTCCCCCTATGAGGCACAAAACAGGCATAATAGGGCTGTGAATCAGAATACAAACCATGAGGGAGAAAGGACTCACAAGGGTTGGAAAAACTGACATAAAAACCCTCCCTGTTCATACTAATGGTAGGAACCATGAGCTAAGACACACAGTCATTAAATATTGCTCAGAACACACCACAATGAGATGCTCATGAGAGACTGAAAGGATGCAAAGAGGTTTTTCTCCAAACCCAACCAACAAGTCAAAACCAGGCTGCAACACCCAGCAGCATTTTGCTTTGTTTGCCCTATGAATTCACAAACATAGGTATTTACCTCTCGCAGAGGGATAATAAGGCTGCACAAGTTCTCTTCTTTGCTAGTAAAGCAAATGTAGTTCGTAGAGACAAACATCTGGCCCAGGATATGCATCTTGTTGAAGGGAGTCCAGAGTGTGCAGTCGGTGTGCCCATCCAGCTTCTCGTCCTTGGGCAGGCGGAACAGCGCGCGGTACCTCTCGCTCTTTGCCCTCGCATCGAGGTCCCTGAAAACAAGGAAGTTTGGCTTGTTTTAGGAAGTACATCACACACTAACATACATGCTATGCAAAGCATTGCAGGTTACCTGCAACACCCAACTCAGCACGAGGTGCACAGCAGTTTGCACACAGGGGATGTGGAGTCTTCGCTGCTGGAGGATTCACAAACCACATGAAAATGATTTGCTGCCATGAATGACTTAGCTACACTGATCCTGACTTCTCAGAGGGAAAGACTGGGTGATCTTTCCATATTCAGCTCTGCCTTCCAAGAATTTACACAGCAGATCCATGTTTCATTAACTAGGAATAAAAAAATGCTTCTTTGAGCCTTATCTATAGATGTGACGGAATCCTTAGGCTAGAGATCAGCAGCAGGTCCAGAACTTAGCCTTGCTAATGCATTTGGTGCAAAACACTGAGTAGCAAGGAAGACAAACCTAAGGGATACAGTGCATGCCAGATGTCACTGAGAAACAAAAATACCAGCAGGCACTGGTTAGAGCTCTGTCAGGTTCACTAACACGACCAACACAGAATGCAAAAATTCAACTGAAAGTAACAAATTGCAGTGTGATATCTATAAAAGAAGCATAAATGTTTTCCAGAAAATTTTTCATGCCTTAGAATCTTATGTCAATTTCTATCTCTGCTACCTAAGTTCTAGATAGAATTCACTATCTGGAATAATTTCTCAGTTCTGGTTATAAGATAAGTACGAATCTTTGGCACATCTCTTAATACACTTAACTTGCTTTATTACCTTCCCTCAGTGACAGAAAACTGCCCCAAAACAGATCCCTCATACAGCCAACAGTGTCAGTCCCTCATACAGTGTCGAGAGCTACCCTAAAGAGCTTCTGAGTGAATGAGAGCTTGGCCCAAATAAGTTTATTTTTTGCAACATGTTCATATTCAAACGTTTTCCCTTTGCTGTTTCAACAGGACATCAAGCAATTCTATAAACAATTACTCACATTTTGCCCCTGCTGGAATCAGTCATCCCTTTTGGAGTGACAGTAAATGACAGCAAGGAGTGAGCAGGAGCAGTGCTACCTACCGTTTAAGCGCAGATACCTTCTTGGGGGACTTCTTCTTCAGCTTGGGCAATGACCTGTCCTGCTCGAAGCCCTCGTTGTCCAAAAGCTGCCGCATGGCTATGTTGGCAAGCTGCTCCATCAGCTTGAATGTCTCACTGATATTGAGGAACACCGAGAAGAAATGCTCACTTGACCTTGTGCTCACTTTGATCATGTCAGGGAAGAGCAGCGTCGCGTTCTTCTCGAGCTGAGTGATGTCAACCCAGCGAATGACTAACTTTGCTGAGCAGGAGCAAACAAATAAAAAAGATTCAGTACAAAATGAGCATATTCATGAGCATTTATCTTCCCCTCCCTATAAAGTGCATTCATCTGAATTTTTCTTGCCTCTTAAGGAGCTGGGAGCACAGCATAAAGAGTCACAGCTTGTGCAAACAACTGATCACCTGACAAACAGCAGCTAAAAGAGTGCAAATCTAATTTACTTCATTTACAGAACACCACACAAGCCTTGCAAAGCTGGGTGGGCTAACAGAACTCATCACTGCCACAGAACTTGCTCAGACCCTATGTCCTCTTTTCCTAAGGAGTAAAGAGACACATCAGACAGGTTTGTTATTTTGGTATAGTGCAGCAATGTCAGGTCCTCGACTTTTCTTCCAAGACTAGTACAGGCAGTAGTACTACTGCCCAGGTTACAGACAACTGCTTTGAGAAACACAGAGCAAACAAGAAAACAGGCACATAGTGAAGCAGCATGACAGCCAGGGAATTGCTCCCTGCTCCTTTTCCTAGAGACACATCAGACAGGTTTGTTATTTTGGTATAGTGCAGCAATGTCAGGTCCTCGACTTTTCTTCCAAGACTAGTACAGGCAGTAGTACTACTGCCCAGGTTACAGACAACTGCTTTGAGAAACACAGAGCAAACAAGAAAACAGGCACATAGTGAAGCAGCATGACAGCCAGGGAATTGCTCCCTGCTCCTTTTCCTCAGCAGCGTCTTCCACAGGTTCTAGCAGGTGAGCACTGACAAACTACAAAGGCTTCCTCACAGTTCTCAGCTGCACAGATACCCATTCCTGTGAAAACATACCTTCCCTGCCCATGAGGAAGGAGTAAAAGCAGAGGTGATTAATGCTGAGGTACACCCAGCCCTGCCGGGGAACCTTCCCCTTCCAGTAGCTGCAGGAGTAGTAGTTCACTAATTTCTCCTCTTCTGGCATCCCAAAGAGCTTGTGAAATTTCACTATGGCTTCCTTGAATTTTTCCGTGTCATCATCCTCCTTGATGCCGTTGATTTTGTTGTACTCAGCGATGATGCCCTGGCAGGAGGAAGAAGCACACACACAGGTGTTAGCTGCAAGGGGGCTCAGGTATCCTAAGTGCCACAGGCCACAACAGCCATGGCAAAGGCAAGGAAAGCCTCGCTGAGCCCTTTGTTCTGCTCATTCCTTGCCTTAGGCAGTTACTCTGTCAGGTGGCCTTGCTCCCTGCCATGCCTCTGGCAACAGCAACCAAACACGTCCCATCGGTGGGTGCCTTAATTTATCTGTCTCAAACACTCCTAACAACCCTGTACAGCACCTGTGATTTGAAACATTTTCCTCCTCTAGGTAAATATGCTCCCTGGGCAGACAGGGATAGGATTTCACCAGAAATTTCTTCAAAAGGCAAAGAAAAATGTAAAAGGAAACAAGGATCTGTTACTAAGGAAAATATCAAATGACTTCTCTGACCCCTCTTACTGGACCTTGAGCAAAAGAGAACAGCAAAAGGGGGAAAAAAGAAATCTTCTGTTAGATTAACTATCAGGATGGAAAAGTCATTTCCACTTTCAGGTGCAGGTGACCATGAGACCTGAAGTAGCAAGAGCCTGGTGAAAACCTGCTTTGTGGTATCTCCTCCTGTTCTGTGCTGAAGTTCTGGTCTATTCACTTATTTTCCCAGTCTCTCTTATAACCACTTCTATTGCCTTCGATATGAAAGGGATAAAATTGAAAGTGACTTTTTGCCTTTAACTTTGATACCTGGAAAGCAGAGTATAAGACAGAGAACCATCACTTGTGTTTGGTATTTGTCCCACTCAAAGAAGTAACCATTTCCCTAAGGGATTATATTCCACAAGACAGATGTCTTCTCAGATAAGGTCCTTCCCTGGCAATCTGTCGCCCTCAGAGCTAACTCACTAGCACAACACAAGCAGCTAAGGTTTCTTAAGACAGTTGACTTACTACCTGAAATGTTAAGAGGACTGAGAGGAAGCCAATGCTTAGAGTGCACTCCCAGTGAATAGTCACCTTGATACAATCAGTCTTTTACCAAAGTACTTATTTCTAGATCATTCTCAGTACAGATAAAGTAGTAGTCCTACTACCTCCCCCCGACAGAGAAAACCAAACACCCCCAACCAACCAACCCAACGAACCAGCAGCCCCTGACACCCTTTGGCAGTGTAAATACACTATTAGCTTACACTAAAGGTAGTGTAAATGCCAGCACTGCAGGGCTTAGCTGCACCCAAGAGGGGAAGGAGACATTATGAGTGCAGGGAAAAAAGAGCTTTGCACTGGAGAAAACAGTTACCTAGATAACTGTCGAAGCTTAAGACAGACAACAGTGCAATTAATTTTAGAACCTATAATGACTGAAGCCCTGGCTATGTGCTTATATGGGTTTTTAAGATCACACTGCTGGAGCTACCTGCACTAATCCCACTTGCCCTGACTTTACACACGTGTTGCTACTCAGCATCTGGTTTTCCTCCAAAAAGGCAGTACAGCCTAGGCACTAACAGGGCAATCTGTGCAGCATTCCCATCAGTTTTCCTCCCACAGTCACACGTGTCATTAAAGACATGCATAACAGTATATACACTACCTGTATTTTTCCTCTGACAAAGGTATTTATGTCATTCTCATTTTCAAAGATTGAAAGAGTTTGCAACAAATTCTGTTCAAGCCATTCCCAGTGTTCAGTGATTTCCTTCCTGGAGCAACCTGTATGGAAAAAAACCCCAAAGTCACAAAGGAAATAATGCACCAGTGCCAGTGTCCTCTTCATCACAAACAGGAGACCCTAAGGAAACTTGCCAGTAGCCAGGATGCAACGTTTCACTACATTTCCCGCTAGCAATCCCCAAAGTCTCTCCTATTGTATTTAATCTCACAGTAAATAGGCAGCAACCTCCAATACTATTCTGTGAGAAGCACAAACTGCTTATGTCAGTATCGTTTGCAAAAGCTGCCCAAGGTCACAGTGAAGAGTTAGCAAAGGTGTTTCAGAACCTGTTAGAAACTGAAAACACAACCACAAAAGCTTTACATTCTACCATTAGTTCCCAAAACCTTCACGGTCATGTACATCTATGAATTATGAAACAGGGATAAAATTTCAAGTGTAACAGATAAAAAGGATCATGTTCCTGACAATGCTGTTACAATGTCCCTTCCTCAGAAGAAGAGAGCTGAAAGACCTGTTAGAGAGCTGCATCTTTTAGGGGAGCAGGTTGTCAAAGCTGGTTTACTCTCAATGGTGAAAGAACAGACTGAGCTTTGATGACCCTTGTTAGCTCAGGAGACCATAAAGGTCAAGTGAGATCACTGATACTGAAGAATTAGCATACATACATGAAGTCTGTAAAGTCTTAGAGAACAGGGATGAAAAAGCTTCATGTATGAACTAGAGTTGATATGTGCAAAGTTTTGCATCTATTTTACTGCAATACATAACTTCTGCTTTGATCCTGCTCTCCACACCTTGCAGAAGGAAGTGGTTGGTGCTCTTCAGGATCTCTCTGTGCCCACCCTGAAGGAAGAATAAATTCAAGCACCCCAAGAAATTGTTCCCCCTCTAAGTATGTTGAGGGAATCATATCAAACCAGGACTTTTCAAAGTGTTTTCAGAAAACAAAACATTACATCTCCACACAGCAACACCTGAAGCTTGATTAGAAGTATCTCAGTCCAGGTAGGAAACAGCATCAACACTACGTCTCCTTTTCGTTCAAATCACAGCTTTGGCTCATTTTACTCAGAACTAGCAAGTAAATGAACCCATCAAGTAATGCCAACACAGCCCAACACAGTGAAGGGCTTGTGTGAAGCATCCCTTAGGCAGAGGCTACTAACAACTTCTTCAGCTGACTGCAGCAACTAATGATGGGGAAGAGCATTCTTTCTGCAGTATACAGAGCCTTAACTCCAATGATGGCAGCAGAATGCAACATTCTGTGCAACTTCCAGGGGAAATGCACCACCCTAGTTGTAGTACAGACATATAAATGTGCTGCAGAACATCCCTTATATGTAACCAATACTTCAGAGCCACAAATGATCTCCACTGCTGCTTCTCCTCAACACCACTGGATGCAGCCAGACCCTTCTGGAACTCAGGGGTGGTCTGAGGAATGTTTTATTTCTTCTTGGCTTCTGTACAGAGCAGTGCTGAAATGCATGAGCTATGTATGTACAACCAGCCTGTCAGCAGAAAACTTGCTGCTCTCTTGAAGAGCAGTGAACAGCAGTGCAGACACTGTCATGAGGAACAGTTTCTTAAAGCTGTCTATTCCTGGTTTGTGGTTCAGCAATTAGCTTTCGTCACTTTTTATGGAAATGCTTTGGTTATTATTCTCAACCTGTAACAATCCATCTCATTTTTTTCCACAGCTTTTTGTCTCCACTATGTTACCATTTGCTCTCCCAGACTCACCGGCAGCAGATCATGCGATCAGCCCAAACCTGCATCCCAGCTCCCATCAATTCATCCTCACAGCTGCATCTTCCTCCTCTGCTTTGCTCACTCAGGACTGAAAAACACTTTTGCTGCAATGTTTTAAACTACAGGTTATTTTATCTCTGCTACTGGTAAGTTTATGCCATTTGCCATCGTTGGCCACACAAACCACCTCTGACTCCCAGGGAAGGGGCAAAAACCTCGTGTAACAGTTGAAGCACAATACTTCGGAATGCAAAGCCCTCAAAGGCAGCAGGAAACAAAACAGAAAGCAGCTGTGCCACATACACTGAACTACTAATCCCTCCATCCCCTCTAGATGGACACTCAGCTCATGGTGTGCTCCGTGGCTGGAACGGTGCAATGCTGCCCAGCAGCCCTGGCAGACCGAGCTGTTCTCCTCAGTCTTCAGGAAGGAAACTAACAGGCATGTTAGCAGGAGCTGGAGAGCTAAGGAATGCCTAGAGTGGAAGAGCTGCATAGAGGAAGGGCACATGGCTCTGGAGAGAGGATGAGAAGGGGAGTTGCCTAGCAGGTAGGTGCAGTAACAGCATGGAAGCATCTCCAAGTGCTGGGATTCCGTTTCTAACATCTGGGTTGGTTTGTCTAAGGGGTAAAAATACAGGGGAAATGTGACCAAGTTCAGTTCTGGGGAGAGCATTTAAAAGTCATGTAAAATTACTTTCGGACACACTCGTAAGTATAATCTCAGTCTTGTTTCAGTTGGTGACTGAGGGACTGGAATAGCTTGAGACAGCTGATGTCTGGTTTTCTCTTCCAAGGAGATACTTAGCTGAGATGCTGTTAGTCAGCCTGAACTCGCTAGTTGTGCTGGGCCTGGCTGAGCCAGGGTTCATTTTCCCCACAGCAGTGCTCAGTGCTGTGCTTGCGTCGGTAGCAAGGAAGGTGTTGATGACACAGCAGTGTTCTGGCTCAGGCTGAGCAGAGCTGGCACAGCACCAGCACTGCCTTCCAGCATTCCACCCCCAGCAGTAGGCTCGGGTGGGCAAGATCCTGGGAGGAGACAGAACTAGACCAGCTGACCCAGACTGACCAAAGGGGTGTTCCACACCATGTGATGTCAGCCCAGACATGAAAGCTAAAGGAGGAGGAGGAAGGGAGGGCATTCATGATTTACAAGGTTTGCCTTCTGAAGCAACTGCTCCATGTGCTGCATCTTCCCAGGCAGTGGCTGGACATCACCCGCTGAGGGGAAGGAAAGAATAAAACGGTTTTTTCTTTCTCTGTGCTTGTGCATGCACAACCTTTTGCTGTGCTTTAGTGACCTGCCTTATCTCAACCTATGAGTTGTTTTCCACCTTATTTTCTCTCCCGTGTCCAGCTGGGAAGGAGGAATGATAGAGCAGCTTGGTGGGACCTGGCACCCGGCCCACTCCTCTGCCACTAACGGAACTCACTGCAAGAGAGCCTGGATCACTTCAGGGAACCAAAACTGTCCTTGCCAGTAACGGCAGGTTCAGGAATGGACTGGCAAGACCTCAGTTTGCACAGAGAGGGAGGAGAAAGCAGTTGCAGCTGGTAAACTCGACAGCATCTATCTACAGCTTGTTAAACAAAGCATGTAGGCTTTTCTGAAAACCTTGTCCAGGGCATGCAATCAAAGTTCAGGGTTGGTGCTTTGAAACAATTAGTAACTTTTTCACACATGCAATGCAGGTTTAGCAACTTCTAGGACAATGCAATATAATTACCACAAAAACCACACGGCAGTTCTATACCAGAAAAATACACAGAGCTGATTCCATAGGTAGAGAAAGATCTAAAAAGGTTGTTCACTTCCAGGCAGAGTTTCCATACACCATCACTTTCCCCTTGAATTGAGCAGTAGCAGACTGGAGAGGGACATGGGACACAGAAGGGCTATTACATCTACAACATGTTGCATTCTAGGCCATTAATAAGCCTAAAATTGTTCTTGAAAAGTTACCAGTAACATCTTTCCAGTATAATTCACCTTCATCACAGCACTGCACTGGAGAAAGGGCTGGTAACAACCTTCCTCTCCAGAGCCACAAAGCCTCACAACTTCCAGTTCTCATTCTCACACAGCCTAGACCAGCAGAGTTAATACCTGAGCAAATTCATGCCCAGAATTCACTGTAAACAAATCTGGGGTCTAAACATAAGTGAAACAATTATTTTTGAGCAAACAAACCCCCTTGGGATACTTTCACCCCCCCAAACAGTGTTGTACCAAGCAAGACCAAGGGTCACCCAGCATGGACAAACAGAAACCATCACATTGTCTCAGGTCACTCTGTCCAGCCACTTACCAAAGACAGAGACTAGTTCTCTACTGAAGACAGAGAAGAACACGACAAACCTCTGTAAAACTAAGGGATTACAGGTACCAAATAACCTCAGGGAACAGGGAGGGACAATGTGCAGGACAAATTGGAGCTGCACAGCTGAATGCAGCCAAACCCCTCAAAAACCTGCAGAATTTTAACAGCCCTCGACCAGTCCAGGAGGAACTGCTTTAATTACAAATTCCTAAAACACCCACAGTGCAGAGCCTTAGGGAACACTGGGCTGCTCAGCTTCGAGGCTGCCTAGATAAATTATTTGCTCTCTCAAACTTTACACCTCCCTGTAGGACCCACACAATTCCCCTCAGGTGACAAAACTAAGCTGGTGCAGACTTACAATTTAACCAAAACAACTAAGCCATCAACCAGGTATTTAGGAGACTTAAAAATTCAAGGAACACTCCACCAAATGGAATCACAGATATATACATTAACTAACTACATTAGCAACTTCCATTGGGGCTAAGATGCATAGCTGAAGAGCATGTTTATAAATACAGGCTTAAATGTAAACAGAGGACCCTATTTCTACATGAAATCCACCATCTCTGTCAGAGAGAAGCAAAACTCTCACAGTTCAGCAGCACCACCAATTCCACACATACAGTGCATTCATTTACTCTGGGGCCACAACTCACCTGCCTGCCATTTCATGCCCTGCTCACCTGAGGACACACACTGTCCTTATCTACAGGTGTCATGCAGAAAAACCTGCACATGCACCTAAAGCAACGTCCCATGGCCTATTTCTAGAGGCCTGACAACAATTTCTGACTACATGCACAACACGAGGGTCTGGGGAGAAACCCTGCTTACTGAGAGCTTTGTTACAGGTCACTGTCTTTGGCAGGGAGTCTGCAAACAGCAAGAAAACTTGTCCTTGTGCCTTTCTGAGTTTATGGGGTGGAGGTGGCTATGAATTGCTGCACTGACATCTGGATGAAGGGAAAAATGGATTATATGTGCTCTTGCAACTGCCTCTGCTTGTGCACCAATGGTGTAAATAAACACAAGTAACTACTTGCACCCTTCCCTCTCATGCAAAGCCATGGAGAGCTACAGTGCACTCCGTGTGGTCACAGCAGAGCAGGAGACAGTACAAAGCAAGCAGCTAAATGAAGGTTTGGAAACAACCCCCACAATACTGACAATGTCATTAATTCCTGGGCTTACTATTAGCTTACACTAAAGGCAGATTTTGCTATATGAATTTCAGAATCTTCAGGGAATTGGTACAGATATAGAGGGGAAAAAGCTGTTTAAACTGGTGCCTTCTTTCAGGTCTGATACACTCAAAGATTGCAAGAAATACTTGCGCTAATATGAGCTATTAAAGAACTTCCTATTGGATTCAGAATGACACAGCTTTGCTATCACCTTTGCCATACACACAAATCATGTCAGGTGTTACTGGGAGAGGTGGCACTGCTGGGTCAGCACAGCTGGCGTTTCTGAGCGCAGCAGTGCTGCGGGCCTGGAGGTGACCAGGCTGCTGAGGAGAACACAGGCACGTACCACTCCATTTGTCCTCTTTCCTCAGCTTTATTTCAAATGAACAGAGTTTTGGCTCTTGCCTAAAACAGTCTGAGACTTTTGAGCTAGAGGAGTCGCATTGAAAAGTTTCCATTTACTGACACTGAAAACAATGCTATCAAACCAAGGATCTGAACTTACAAGCTCGGCCAAGGCCAAGTGACCTCGATCATTCAACTCCAGACACTGTTTTCAGAGCCAGCAAACAAACCCAGAGACTACTGACATTCTGCTTTGTGCTGTTTGCAGTAGGTACCTGACCACAGAAATAGGCATTAATACGGAACCTGATACATGCAAAAATCCTACTTAATGTACAAAAATATCAACTCAGTGGTTTTCACTAACTACTGTAACAACAGAAGGAGCAGCCTTACAGCTAGATCTGCCAGAGCTGGAGCATTAAAGACCAAAACTCTTAAGAGCTGTTGCACCTACATAAGAACATACATCCTCTATTTCACTCTAACCTAGCTCCATCTTGCTGAATGTCAAAGTACATCACATTTAGAAGGACCACACACTGAAATAAGTGCCCAGGGTTGGGCACCCCTGGGATGGAGAGGGTGTTTATACTAAGGAGACTGAGCTCACCAGCCAGGAAATGCCAGACTACTCAGTGCTCAGGTGAGTGCTGGAGTTGCACTGCCTTCCTAGTTACCACTGCCAGGGAAACCAGGTGCCCTGTAGGGGTAATTTGGAGGCTGTGACCCAGGTACTGCTCCTCCCATCCTCTGCAGAACACTTCATCACCCAAAAAGTGCTGAGGGAATGAGCCATGGGCATGGAGAAGAGCATGCAAAGCATGCTTGTCTGGGAACATCTCCAGGACATGAAGAGTAGGAAACAACAGAGGCTTCTGTCCCTGCTCCATGGCCATTTCTGGGTTTACTCAATCACTGTGCCTAACACACACACTCAGTAGCATTCAAGGTCTATCAGAAGCTCTGGAGGTTTTCAGGTTTTCATCCTGACCCAT
>NW_008656024.1:10731-12788 GCF_000695815.1 Acanthisitta chloris | reverse complement strand
AGCAGGAAGGATGCTCTCTTAGCTATGTGGCACAGTACCCAGGAAGAATAAAAACCCACGCGTGAGAGTATTTGTCCTTACCACAGGCAATAGTCCAATAGACCAAGGAATCTGGAGCTTGGTACAGGATTCGATATGGTGCCACCCTGGCACTGGAGTCCAGCACGACATCAAGAGTACCCACAAGGAGACCTATGGAAGAGGAAGTTGTGATGAATACACAGTGAGGGGATCACCCAAGATCCCACAGGAGGTTCTGCAGCCCTCCCCATTCCACCTCACCCTCCCCAGAAAAGCACAGCTCCTGTGTATGGCATGAGACTGAGCGTCGACATGAGCAAAGGGGAAAAGTGACTCAGCAGGGAGAAACCTCAGTTTCAACAGGACTTCAGTTCTCAAATGTACAGCAATCCTAGCATAAAGAGAGACCAACTGAAGTCAAGCAGAGGTAGTTGTGTCATAAAAACACGTTTAAAAGTTATTTAGTTCTTTCCTGTGTTTCACACACTGTTGGAGCCCTAGGGGGAAACACCACAAAAACCCCACACAACATGCCCTAAAAGGGTTCAAAACTCCAATGTCAGCCAGGAAAAACTAAGACTTCCAGCAAAAATAATTGTGCTACTTAGTGGTCTGATTCTCTAGGGTAGGAAGGATCAAAATGCCTTAGAGTCAAGCAGTTTCCAGCTGAAAGGATGCTGAGGAGACAAAGCCATACTGTTTGCCAGAAGGAGCTTTGAAAATTCTTTGCTGCTCAGGGGGCCATCAACGGTCGCATACCAAACACTACCAGTAATTCCTAACTGTATTTCCACAAACTCTGGATCCCATTTCCACAGCAAATAACACACAAAACTGAACTCTAAGCCCCAAACCCTCTTCCACAACAAAGACATTTATTTTTAAAAGACGCAAAGGTTTTCTGACTTTTCACCTCCACAAAGAATTTTCCCCTCCCCTGCAGAGGTGTCAGGTATGAATTCTCATGTTGAAGTTCTCAGCAAATTCACATACTGCAAACAAAGGGATGAATTTCTGAATACCTTTTTCTTCTGCAAATATTTACTAGGGTAGAAATTAGGGGGGATTTTTTGAACATCTGAAATAAACTTCCAGCACCAAGAAACCATTTTAAAACACTGGTTAAAGTTCTTATCTCCTTGCAAGTGGCTGGTTTCATCTTTTACTGTCACAGGTCTATCAGTTCCTCATTCTGCCTTGCTGTTCCCTTGCTATTTCCCTTTCAGACCTGTGCTGTGGATCACAAAGGTACAAAAGCACTACTCATTTTCCAGTGTAGTAGATCCCTTAATCTGAACTGAAACTGCCACTTAGAAATACCCCACCTATCAGTGACTTTGTACTTCCCTCAGTCTGTTTCGTTTGTATTTTGTTTTATACAGACCTTCCCAGGTCAGATCAATTGTCATCCCTTTCTGCCTGATGGGTTAATATCCACCACTTTTTAATCCAAGAATTCTGAAACACACAAGACACAAGTCTGGGCACAACATCAGGTCCTTAGTAAGGTGTGTTACAAAGCTTCTGCCAATTACAGGATACAAGCACAAAACAGTAATGTACAACAGCCCAATGTTCATTAACCTCACTCTGGCTTTGGTTGCCCCTGTGGCCACCCTAAACCCTCACCTTTCAAGCATTCTGATGACTGGTGCACCCTGACAAGCTGCCTCTGAACAATCTACACCAGCCCTTCTCAATGCACCCTGACTCCTGCCAAATTCAGCAGGCTGAATTATAATGTTCCTTTAAACTTTCTTTTTCTGTTAAATATACTCTCCATTTGAGCTTCCGAAGCTCGGTGTGACCCTGGTCCAGAAAGCACATGTCTACTTCATGACCCAGCAGTGAGAGCTCAGCCCAGAGGCCAACCCAGGCCTGGGCTGCAGCCACAGGAGTGTGGGCAGCAGGTCAAGCTCCAGGAACTCCATGTCCTTCTGGTCCTGAGGAGCCCAAAACTGGACACAACACTCCAGGTGTGGCCTCACCAGGGCTGAGCAGAGAGGCAGGACCACCCCCCCGCCCGCCCTGCCATA
>NW_008656024.1:0-10703 GCF_000695815.1 Acanthisitta chloris | reverse complement strand
CTCCCCTGTGAGGACAGGCTGAGGGAGTTGGGGCTGTTGAGCCTGGAGAAGAGAAGGTTGTGTGGAGACCTCAGAGCACCTTCCAGGAGCTGAAGGGGCTCCAGGGAAGCTGCAGAGGGATCTGTGTTAGGAGCTGCAGGGACAGCACAAGGGGCAATGGGCACAAATTGAAGGAGGGAAATTTAGACTAGATGTTAGGCAGAAGTTTTCCCTGTTCTGGTGGTGAAACACTGTCCCAGGTTGCCCAGGGAGGCTGTGGCTGCCCCAACCCTGGCAGTGTTCACAGCCAGGTTGGATGAGCCTTGAGCAACCTGCTCTGGTGGGAGATGTCCCTGCCCAGGGCAGGGGTTGGGGCTGGATGAGCTCTAAGCTCCATTCCAACCCCTAAAATTCCATGATTCAACCAAGGACAAAGATCCTCAACCACACACAAAGCTGCCAGTGAGCTTGAGTACTGCTCAGGTGGAATGTGGACCAAGGCAGACACAACACTGTGTCCACCATCTGAGTTTGCTGCAAGCACAGCAAAGCTCATGCCACAGATTCTGTATGATTTTTGGCTTCACATGACTACTGACGGTACTAAATATGCAATAGGCATGATGCAATCTCTAAATAAAGTTGTTTGCTAGCCAAATGTAGTCTGCTCTGAGGCACAGAAACACTGTTAATCCCCTGCATTCTTTAAAAATATGCTTGTTTCTTTCCCCCTGCTGCAGTTCCAAATCTGTTGGGGTGTGGGTGGCCCTGCCAACCAGTTCCACCCCATGCTCTAGGAGCTGCAGCTCTCAGAACTGGGGTACACAGGTAAGGTCAGGGAGTCCGAGCAAACCTACTGCCTTGTGCAGCAGCATCAGGCTCAGAGGAGTTTCCTGTCCTACCTCCCTCCCAGCTGGACATGGGAGACAGAGCACTGCACTGGAGAAATGTGGAGAGCACTGTAAGTAAAAGCAGCAACAAAAGAAACCAGTCAGCACTGAAACAACTGATGGGAGCCAGGAAAGGAACAGAAAATAAAGAATACTTTGCAATGGTGCAGTAAGTAGGAGCTGCCCAGAGGCTTTTCAGCAAAGGGAACAGGTCATGGAGTGAGGCTAAAGGACAAGAATTCACGGAACCCCAGAAGATCCCATGGAAATTCAGTCTAGCTTACCGAGGTGATTGCAACAGTTTATCAGTAAAACTATGCTTCTATCATGAAACAGCTGTTTTGGTAGATGATTTTTTTTTAAAAAATGTGGGTTTTTATATACCTCAAACCCAACTGACATTCACTCATGCAATGATGCAGCTACACCTGCTCGACTCCTGAAGGAACTGCTCCCTTTTTCTGGGTTGGGTATTTGTTGTTGGGTTGGGTTTTTGCAGTGCAGCCATGTGATGCAATCAGAATGAAATCACAGCAGTTCACACTGACAATCTCTTCAAGGAGTTTCTACATGAAGTCAAAAGGAAAAGTAAAAAAATAAAAATATTAACAGCATTTTAACACTGTTCATTAGCTCATCAGTCCTTCATCAGCAAGTATCTTTCCAGACATGATTAAGTAACTGAAAGTTTCTATAGAAACAGAACAGAAACAAAATTCCTGTTCCTTAGCTTAGACTGGCACTTGGGCCAGAGCCAGTGAGTTACCCAGGCATCAAACCATGTGACTCTACCAACTGCAAGGTTCTTCCCCTCATTTCATCAGGTTTCTGACTCCACAGCGAAATGAGGGAAGAAATCCCAGTGTAAGAATACCAAATCTGCAAGCCCTTGCTGAAGCAAGAGGTTTACATGAGCCAAGGTGCAAAGCATAACCTGCAGGGTTAGCCCCTGGCTGACTGGGCACCCCAGCACAGGTCAGCACACATCCAGAAACAGTCCCAGCAGACACATACCCAAAGTCCCAGAGCAGCCATACCCATACGTGGGGGCAGGAGGGGGAAAGGGAGGGACAATTCCTTCACTTTGTTTGACACAACTCTTTTCATCAAGTTAGGTTCTTCTTTTGCCAGCTCAAAATCTACAGCAAAGGTCCAGAAAACGGCCCAGTATTCCCATTCTTTTCCATGAAACGTTGGCACTAGCAGAGGAAAAGCAGTGCTGTGTGCCACCTGGAACCAGGGAACACACAGGCACAGCTGGCTGGGGGCCTGGGCAAGAGTTCCTGCATCATGGTACTGGGAGGACACACCAGAGGGAATGGCTGGGAAGGGGCTCAGGTGCCTAATGAGATCTGTGCTGAAGGAAGAAATCACACTACATTTTACTTATCTGACCACACTGAGTGGTGGCTCACACTCAGTCCTGAGCCGGAGGGGAGCCTATACCCACTGCAGAGTGTACAGACCAGCAGTTTTCCTGCAGTAAGATGCGCTCTACTTGTATCCTGCCACTAGCAACCACTTTTCAGCCTGTGCTTTGCTAGAAGGGTTTATGGGCGCATGAGCCTGACCTTCCTGCACAACACACTCCTCCTTCAACCCAAACTGTTTCTATCTCACCAAAGGATGTTTGCCAGAAAGGCAGATCATCTTCGTTTGAAAACTAAGCCAATTCTTCAGCCAGTTAGGATTTTTCCAAGCACCACTGCACTCCCTGCTCTTTGGGGATCAGCATTCCAGAAGGCTTACAGTCCAGTCTGATTACAACCTGACCATGAAGAGCAATGCAATCAAGGGGTGACCTGCAGGAGAACTAGCCTGGCACACTGTAAGCTACCACTGAAGGCACACACACTGCAGAGTATGTGGACCCAAATACCTGTAGTGTCACAGTATCTCTGAGTGTTTGGATATCCATGGCACAGATCACTGCTGCAGGAATATTTCCCCTTCTTTCTTCTGTTTTGATCTAGTGATTATTCTTTCATCTGCCACAAGAATTTGCAAGTGTCTTTGTAAAACATCCATTACTGGTGTTTTTAAAGGAAAAACCAATTTATGCACTACAAACATGAATGATCTATTTTATTACCAAAGGATTTGCTTACAACAGTAACCCTCTTTCACAGAAAGCCACACTTGTGTTTCAGTAAAGCACAGACAAGGACTGAGTAGTCTTTATCACCTTTCTGCAGTCCCCAACAGCAGTTACCACGACATTTGTGAGCCCTGAGTGTTTTACCTGCTAAAACACACTGGGTTCTCAGAGTAATCGGATTACATATTCAGGAGTGAGGACCTGGATTACAAATTACCTCCAGAACACCTTACTAAAACACCCAAGCCTATTCATTTACTGTTTCTGAGTTATATTAGCTAATGACACTGCAGAGCTTAACAGCTACCAACAGCCACCAGCAAAACCTCTGGGATGGCACCAGACAGCAAAGCTTCCCATTCAGCTTAATCCACACTGTCCTCAGAGAACTTTCAGCACACACCAGGGACCTGTGACACAGTCACCCTTCAGTGACAGAGGCAACTGGTATCACCCCTTGCCTGGGGCTGAAGGAGGTCCCTCTGCAGCTGGTGCCACTGCTGTGCCCAGTGTTGCCACCCAGGGTCACTCTCCCTTCCCCCAGGTTACAGCATGTATTATTCACCTGGCTCCTGGGAGAAGAGCCCTGCCCTGCCACAGCCTTCTCTGAGAGGTGCACGAGTACAACCTCCAGCCTGACAGTCTCTCTCTTGAGACAACTTCTGCCAGGAGACTTGTAGCTAAAACATGCCTAAAGAGCACACAGGTTTTTAGCACACAAAGCTATCACAGAAATCAGGCCTGCAAAGGAGCCAGGATACACTGCAGGTCAGCCAGTGACTCCTGGAGCCATGCTCTGAGCTGTCTCTCAAATAGTCCCACAGATGTCAGCAGCCTGTTTGTGTGGGAGCTCCACACTGCGAGCAGGAAACCTTGCAATGTCACGTGTGTCATCAGCAAGGACTGTTCAAAACAGGCATTGTGACACTCCAGCACCGACTCAAAAACATACTGCTGAAAAGGCTCTCTACATCCAAAGTGTGCTGATCACTCCTCTTTCCACCAAAAGATGGACACATAGTGAGCTCTGGTCACAAACCTGCAGCACCCACAGGACCTATTCAGGTTGCAGATGTCAGCAGATTTCCAAGAAAGCCTCAATCAATAGTGTTGATTTAAGTCACATTTGCACCCTGACCATTCAGTCCTGTATCGATTTAAAGGACTGTGAATAAACTCTTCCTAAGGTTTAAGTGTTACTTCCTGGACTACAAAACCAATAACTCGTAACAACACATGGCTAAACCACACAGTACGAGCTATTGTTTGTCCCAGTAACTCTAACGAATCATTACTCTTCCATTCTTTCTCAAGGCAGTTCATGTGATTAGCTCTCTCATTTGTTATTACAGGGTGAGATCATCCAATTACTTGTCTGTCAAAACTCAACCTACAGCAACAATCTGAACACCATGGGTGATACTATGGCCAACTCCTTTTAAAGGGAGGGTCAGTTCTATTTGATTCCATTTCATGGGAAGACCTGTATGAATAGCAAACATGACACATCACTGAAAAACAATTACAGTGTTGAATTTGCAATACTGGTAATAATACCCACAAAAGTATGATAACAACCTCTTCGTTGTGAACACTGCCCTTGAAGCTTTGCAAAGGGTTATATGGTTGGGTTATTTTTATAGATGTTCATTCATATAAACAAAGGTAAAATAACCTCTAAAGACTTATTTCATAACTGTCTTCCCACATGAGTTATACAGCACTGGCTTATATGAGCAGGTAATGTGGGATCAAGAAAAGCAAATTCTTCCTCTGAACTTAAGGCACTGAAATTAAGCTCGGCTCAGTTTTTCCCCAGTGTTTGTCCTTGCTGCTCTCTGTCTACCAGTGCAGCTCTGTAGAGCACTGGTCCATCCAGCCACGTTTCCTTTGCACAGGAACCTCCAAACATGTGCAGTGCAAGGAACTTTGAGGAAGAACTGCCACTCTACTGCCACTCATCAAGAGAAGGAGCAGAAACAGTACTTGCTTTTTCTGTCTTTAGGATGGTGGACACAAATGAGAGAAGACTGAAAACCTAACCACTAATCTTAAAACAAAATGCTCAGGAAGGGCCAATGTGATAATCTGACCACTGAGGGATGCAGCAGTAACAGCAGTAAAGTTTTCATCCACCCTTCAAGGTGTGATTGAATTAGCTTATCTTCCAAAGATCTTAATGTCACAGTGCTCAGCAGTTGAACACCTACCACAGTACTGCTCAAGGTGTCCAAACAACTTGTGACCAGCCCTGTAAAAAAATCTGTGTCTCAACTCAAATATAATCTGACTGGGTTTAGATTTGCAGCTTCTAGAGCTTTTTGTAACTGCTTCTGCTAAACTGCAAGGCCCAGTTCTGCAGGTGGCAAAATGTGCAGGCACAGATCTCACACAGTAATCCATCCGAACAGTAGGTTCCCAGAAACAAACCCACTAGACCTGACCTGAAACCAAAACCTAGCAGAAGTAGAAGACAGAGCTGAGCTCTGGCAGGACATGCTCGGCAGTTATAGGGATGTGAAGGTGACAACACAAGGGGACAAAATCCCAAACATTTGGACAAAATCCCAAACAAATAATCTCACACTCCTGAAGAAAATAGATTTTATCCTACATATCAATCCCACTAGAGTATGTGAAATTATGGAGAAACAGTGAGAAAACCACAGATGGAGTTCAATGCATTCTAGAAGTGATTCAGACATGTGACTCCTAAGTTTGTGAAAAACACTTAGGAAAAGCATGATCAAGTAGCACGGACCAAACCAGCAGGGAATTCACTGAACTTCACTCAAAACTAATTATTTTTAAGCATCCCATTCTCTCAGAGTAGCAAATTAAACAGGTTTCATCCAAGAGCAAAATTTAAATCGACTACATCTGTACCAACATAAGTTTCAGATAAATTATGTGAAAAAAAAGAACAAATCAAGCAAATATGAGCAACTTCAGAAAAAAATCCCGAAACACCAAGAACCTCCCAAAATCCCAACCAACCAAAACAGAGAAAGAAACCAATCAGCAACACTGCGAATCCAAGAAAAATCATTGTAAATTGAATTTATTCACTGAATGCAATGGTACAAATGGAGAACTGAAGTGTGCACAGTAACTCAGCTTAAACTCAGAAGGAACAGCCCTGACTCCCAGCATGGTCACACACAGGCTAAACCAGAACAGAAGCAATAGTCTCAGGAAAACAAGTGCTAAATTCTAACTGTCCTAACCAAATAACTGCAGCTAGATCAGGTTACAATGAGCTACCAGAGGAGACACCACCAGGGAAGTGAATGATGCTGAACAGAAGATCCCAGTCACCCTGGTTAACAAAACACTGGAAAACACAGAGTGGGAGCAGAAGACAGGACGGTGAGGAAAGAAAATAAGAAACAGCTAAGACTGTTGCTGCAGTAGGAATTCATACACCCCACCTGGAAACTTCAGAAAAAATGAACAGAAACTGGGCCTAGAAAGCACTCACAACCTTCCTTTGGAAAAGAGAGCAGATGGAAAGAACTCGAAGAAGTCCTCCAGGTGGGCTTTGTTCAGGCAGGTGATACCTGGGCCAAAAGCTTTTCTAAATCTTAACTACAAACATGTTTTCAAGCAAGCTCTTCCTCAGCCCTCTGAACTGACAGGTTGAGAGCAGGACTGACCTGCAGGATCACCTCCAAACGTGAGCTACTAATTGTCAGGAAAGGCTGCAGGAAAGGCTTTCAGGTTAGAACACTCTCACAGTGCTAAAAATTATGTTAGCTGTGACACTGGCAGCTGGCACCAGCCAGCCCAGTCAAAACCTCTCCATTCTGCCCTTCCAGCATGGGAATTAAATATCTCCTTCTGCAAAAATATCTGGGGAGAAAGACAGCACTTCATCAGATCCTTTTGTCACCAGAAGTCAGCAAATTTCCATCTGCTCTCTTCTGCTTAAACATTTGAATCATCTTTGGCAACATATCTCATGGACTTACAAACTCCTACTGCAGCTCTCACACACGCACTGTCCCAGCTGTAAGCTAAATAATCCGCTCCTAAAAACACTCCTTGCAAGCTAAGAACAATTTATTTGCCCTGGGAGTCAAAGAGATTGTACAATAACATTTTAAACAAAATTACTTGGAATTTCTTCCCTACTTCACACACAAACGTACACGGGCAAAAGGAGCCATCAGGTAATGGCACCAGTCCCTCAGTCTCATCCTGAAAGCTCCAAGGGAGCATGTTGCTCTGCCATCCACTGTCAGTCACACTCATTCATACAGTGATGTTTCCAGGCTGAAGAGTTCCACCAACAACATCATGGTGCAGCATAAAGCAGACTGAGACATTTCAGGGCCTCTATGAAGAAGAGAAAGTTAAAAACATCCAACACCTTTGAGAAGACTAATAAGGAAAGAAATATTTGTTCCCCTGCTGGTGAGCAAAAGGAAGATGAAACACTTGGTCACAGAGAAGCAAAATATGGGCATGGCATTATGTGCAAGGCATGAAACAATTTCATTATGGACAAAGTTCATCGACCATCAAATACTTTTAAAGCAGATAAGTACATTTTTTGGTCATGTCCTGCAAGATTAATGCAGTGATGCAAGATAATGTGTTTGCAGAACAGCAAAGAAAATCCAATTTAAAATCCAGCTTATGAGTCTTTACTATTTTCTTTTTGTTAAAAGGACACAAAACCCAAGCCACCCTCCAGTTAAGGCTTACAAAGAAGTTGCATTCATGTGACTTGTACTGACAGACAACAATTTCAGTGAGCCCAGCACCGCAGTACAAGGGTGGATCCACACTACCCAGGAGAAGAGCTGTATCTCTGCAGTAACTACTGAGCACACATCCTTTGTTAGCAGAGGGACTTCTATGGACTCACCAACAGCACTGGCCTGGCACATTAACAAGGTCATCATCGTCTTCTAACTTGTTGTGCTACAAGATTAAAATAAGTGCAGAAAATGTCTCCAATGTCCAAACAAGTGTTTAAATAAGATGGTTTCTCTCTTCAACTGTTACATAAACCAAGGCCAGGAGGAGAGAACCAGCATAGTAGGGGCTGATTTTTCACCCCTTCCCTCAAACTGACTGCTAGGCCTCTTCCTGCAAAGAGTTGTGGCACTCGGAGGGGATCCAGGAGAACATGTCACACAAGTGCTGTCCTTCCACTCCAGCACAAAGCCAACAAGAACTCATTTCACCCACCCTCAAGGCTACATAAACTCCTTGGTTTTAGACTGAGACATGTCAAAAGATGTAAATGATCATGTCTTCCAGACTTTGCTCTGTTGAGGGCAACCTGTGCCCACAGGATGGTGGCAAATGGTGGCAGAGAGGCAGCACAGAGGCCCTGGCAGCCATGCCATGGCTTTCAGCCCTTTTTTCTGCCACAGCATCCCATCCACCTCTGAAGAGTCTCACCAGCCTTCCCCTCATTCCCAAGCTCTCCATCTCTCCCTTCACCCATGCCAATACAGCTGCATTATCCTGTGGCCCCAACCAAAGTCCTCTGAAGTTTGACACTATCACAGATGGAGAGAAGGAGGTTGCACCAAACCCTCAGTTTGCTGATAGGAGAGTTTCACAGCAAATCTAGGTGTGAGGGCACTGCGGGAGAATCAATGCTTCTCATTGTCTAACCACTGCTTAAGTTACATAGTGAAGCCATGTAATGTCATCAGACCCATGGGCTCATCAATTTGAAAGTCGATTGTCGTTCTACAGTTCAAAACAAATTACTTCAAGAGTCAATACCGAAGAAGCACAAGTCAGCAGAAGTTAGATGAAAAAAAAAAAGCCAAAAAAACAGGACAGCTGTATTTACATCCTCTCTTGCATACATGAATTCAGGCCACAGTGAAAAGTCCTGCATACAATATTGCTAGCCAACTTCAAGGACATACAGGCTGGTTTCCCACAGTGCACTAGGCCAAACTTTATATCACATTCATGGACAGGTAACTTTTTAGACTATATCTGAGCAAACTTCAGCATTATGCCACTACAGAAAGGTCAATTAAGGAGGGAAAAACCCAGCCCAGCACCCACAAAAGGTTCTTTTTTCCCCCATTTGCCCAGATAACCCCCACCTCTGTCACAAGAACCATATCAGTATCATTTACACAACTTCCACAAGGTCTTCCTAAGTGCTATCCTACCTGTAAATTACATACCCTGTTTGCTATTTCAGCAGATTTATTAATTCTGAACCCCCAGGATCAGCCAGTCCCTCAATACCTTACTTGCTCTCTTCCTCTCCCACCTTTTGTTGACCACTGTGTCAAAAACCTTTGCCATTTCAGCTCATGGTAGGACCATTCCCATACAGCCCTTTAAACACTGCCAGCACCAGTGACTTTCTGCATGGTAGTCATGGCGTTTGGTTAGTTACAGTTTTGGCAACATACTGAAAGAAGCTCAGCTTTTTTCTGCCCTTCTCTGCACGAAGGAACAAACCCCTGGGAACAGACTTGTTGCTAATACTTGAGTGCCACAGCAGCTGCAATTCCAGGCAAAGCACAGGCACTAAAGAAAGCAGTTCTCAAAATACATGCAGAAATTTTGTGTTCTAATTAATACTGACTACACAGACTTCATTCACACACTAAAATAATGGATACAGGGCACAAATACTGAAATTCCAAGGGGGAGGCAGGAAATGCAAGAACAAAGAACTGTTTCTGTATCCTGAGCTCCCACCAAATGCTCCTGGCTTATCTGGCCTTCCCGAACACAGGAGGGCACATCCAGGAGTCTCTCACTCAGGGACTACAGTGACCTCTCCATCTGCACAGTGAGATCACAGGTCAGGCTATGACACATAGAGCTGCAAGAAGGTTAGGTACACACACTGTGCAAACAGGGTGAGGAAAAACCCTACATTCTCATCATCTTCCCCCAGTATCTGAGAAGTTATTGGGAAATTAATGGGTAACTCAATCTGTAACTCAACAAACTCAACGAGGAATGCCTCATCAGGCCTTAAGATGCCAGGGAGGGAGAGCCTGAAAAGAATTTCTCAGTACATAGAGCAGGTGTGAACCTCTGAGACACTACCTGTTTCCTATAGATTTGCCAACACTGTCCAGAATTCCAAAGATTTAAAACAAACAGAATTATACCCCAGTGTGCAGTGGCTGCTGGTCACATCCCCTGCAGGAATGAGGTGCTCTATCAACACCCAGCACTGAAGTAAGCCCAAGACCTTGCCAGGCCACATGCGAACACACTCTGCAGTGCTTTAGATTATAAACTGCTTACAAGTCCATTGAGCATTCAAAGGTTGAAGAAACACTTAATCTCCTGGTAAATATGTACAGGCCCTTGAACCAAACACAGATGCAGTTATGTGTTTATTTTGCTTAGCCTGAAGAACTAGTTGTCATGGAAGTGGGAAAAGAAGAAAGCTTAGGTTTTCAGAGAATGAGTGTGGCTATTCTGTACCAATTCAGGCAGCATCATTGGAAACACCGCAGGGTTCTGTATCGCCAGGTTCACATAACACCACGTACATCACCTAAGAAAGGACGGAAGGTCTCGATGGATGTACACACATAGCATTACCCAGAGCCAAACCTCTGCAAAGCCTCTCCAGCCGCCAGCAGCGCCGAACAAAGCCGGCGGGGAACACACAAGGGCATCGCGGAGAGCACCGAGACGCCGAGCGAGCCTTTTTTCTTAGCAGGCGGTTGAGGATGACAACACGGTCTCATTTCACGCGGCGAGTGCTCGAGCTCCGGCAG
>NW_008656023.1:0-963 GCF_000695815.1 Acanthisitta chloris | reverse complement strand
GAGATGATGGAATCACCAACCCTGGAGATATTTGAGACACCTCAACCTGATTAAGGCATCACAGTGCAACGAGAGCTTCAGGCTTGACCTGGATGACCTTAAAGTTCTCTTCCAAGCCTGACTTTTCCAGGACCTCACTCTAACATCCAACTCCAGGCAAATCCAACCACCCACTTAATTAAACACCGGGAGAGGCTGGAACAGCTCCGGCTCCGTTCCCCGGAGGCATCGCTCATGCCCACGCTGCCAGGCAGCAGCTTTAATATTGAAATATTTGCCATTTAGGCATCCCCACACGAAAAATAAACCAACTTTTAGCTTGATGGAAGAGCCAGAGAGTAAATACATTAATGGGAGGTAATTGAAAACTCGTGGGGAAAGCTCAGAGCAATCATCAACTCCATCCGTTGGGATGCTCCGGCGGATACGTCTCTCTCCGGCCGAATTGCTCCGGATTTTACAAATCCCAGCCCGGGTGCTTTATGGCATCAGGTCTTGGAGTGCAGCAAGGATGTCATATTTAGATTTCTAATTATATTTCGAGCTGCTCCAGTGGCTTTTCCTCCACGCAGAGATGCACAGAGAAGGGAATTGCCGAGCGGAGCAAACCAGTCGTGAGCTATAAAAGAGAGAGAGGACAAGGTATCACCTAATGGAAAAGTGCAAGATGTTCCAGCTCTTCTTCCAGGCTGGAGATTAATATGCTGAGGGTGGGATGAGCAGGTTGGGGCTGGTTTTGTTCTGCTGCTTTGTAATTTGCAGGCGCTGGCTCGGAGCGGAACGTCTCCTCCTCCTCCTCCTCCTCCTCCTCTCCCAAATGTCCGTCCTTGGGATGTGATCCCGTGGCACTCACAGCTCCTAGGAGTGTCCAAGGGTGGGGTGGGATGCTGGGGGAGAAGGGGAGCAGGGATGGGGCAGCCCAGGAGGAGAGGGACTGGAGGGGGTTGGTGGGGTGGGTGGGAT
>NW_008656022.1:2605-5302 GCF_000695815.1 Acanthisitta chloris | reverse complement strand
TCCTCAAGGACCCCGAGGCCAGGCACTGTCTCCCCACTGCACCATCAAAACCTGGCCAAGACCTGCCAGGCTCAGGTCATGAATAGCACTGGGGGTCCTGCCATGGGGGTGTCACCCCCAAAATGGTCAGTGAAGCCTGTTGGTCTGGTGCTGCCCAGTGTCCCCAGAGATGTGCCTGGCTACTGGAGGGGGACAGGGCTGTCCCCTATGTGCCATCTGTCCCCAAACCCCATGCCCAGATGATGTTCATTACTGGTGATCCACTCTCCAACGAGTGGGGCTGCCCCAGGGACTCGATGCTATCGGAGTAGCAGTGCAGCCCCAAACCCTCCTGGGGTGCCAGGGGACACACGTGGGGATGGGAATGACACCATGTCAGCAAAGGAGGCTGCAGGACTGACCCCATGACTCACTGCTTTGCTGAGATTCATGGGGTCCCAGGAGGAAACTTATTCTGGGACCAGTTATTCCAAAACTGTGGGTTCATGGCATGTGAGGAGAATTGCGAGGGGACACAGCCAGTATGCAGTGGGGATGCTGGTGGGGATATGGGGTGCTGGGGAAGGAGGAGGGCAGCGAGAGGGTGCACAGAGAGCGGGAAAGGGACGGGCACGGAAAGGAAGGGGAAGGCAGCAACGCCCGGAGGCTGCTGACGTGAGGCCAAGACTGCTGGAGGGAAGTGTCTGCCCTGATCAGCCTCACCACCAGCCTGGCCATGTCAGGGGACTGTGAGGATCCCGTGGAGGCACCCTGGGCTGGGGTGCTGCAGGGATGGGGCTGGGGTGGGAATTTGGGCAGGGGACAACATGGTTCGGGCAGGACACTGCAGCCAGCCTCTGCTTCCAATTTAGCTGATCCTCACCCTGATCCCTGCATCTCCCTAATCTGTTGGTCTTCCAAAGCTGTTAAGTTAATTCTAAGACAAGCAGAATCCCACAGCTTTCATCCCAGTGCACCCTCCAGCTCGGTCAATCTGGCAGGGCATGGCAGGCTGCTGCCGGATGCTGCCGGTGTCCGGCACGGAGACCCTCACCATTGCAAAGGAGCAGGAACCGGCTCCTGCAGGCTGCCAGCCCAGGCTCCAGCAGCCCCTGGGTCCTTTCCAGGCTGGGTGCCATTAAGGGCCATCGTGGGGACAGGCAGGAGTGATGACAGCTGGGGAGATGGCCTGTCCCTCTGCCAGCCCAGACAGCCACCCGGCCCCACTCCGAGAGGTGCAGTGGAAAAACTGACTTCAGCATCAGCCCGGAGGAATTTGGCAGCCCTGGCCCATCCCAGCTGGGGACAGGGACGGGGACAGGGGTCTCTGCCATGCACCACAGCAGTCTTGAGCAGGGCAAAGTGGAGGAGAGGGCTATAAGTCCCCTTCCTTACTGTACTCCTTCATGGAGCCAGGAGCAGCCAGAGGGTCTGGGAGCAACCCCAGGGTACAGTCACTGACTCTGCTCCCTGTAACCACGTACCCCTCCATGCCCTGAGTACAGATAACAGCCAGCTTGTGACACTGGTGACACCTCCTGTGCCAGCTGTGGACAGTGGTTGGGACTCCTTTCCCCAGAAGTTTTTTCACCCAGGACCTCAGCAAGGGGAAAGAAGTTGTTAATTCCTTCCCTGATCCCTTGGGGCTCTTGGTATGGCTGTGGCCCCATCACCCCTTGGTCTCCTTTGTCCCCCACCCCACAGGACATGCCTGGCAGTCCCTGGGGGGTTGGTGGCAGGTGGTGATGAGGAAGCTGCCAAGACATAGTGACACCCCCCAGCTGCCCCCATGTTGGAGACCCCGGCATCCTGCTCCCCTCCCCCAGTCACACTCCATCATCTCCTCGTTCCCAGCCCGGGTAATTGGTGGCCTGGTGACAGACGGGCTCATTAACAGCTTAATTTCGGCTTCATCTCTTCCTGCCCGACCCCCAACCCAGGTGGGGACCAGCCCAGCAGGGCGCAGGGATGGGCACCCGGAGGCCACATTGCTGCACCCCACGGGGGCACTCACAGAGCTGGTGGGAAAGCACACAAGTGAACACAGATGTGCAGCACTCACCGATTGGCAGCACTGCCATAGGCAGTCCACATGGCCCTTGGCTCCCTGACATCGGGGTGCATGGGGGGACACCCATTCCTGGGGCATGGGCATCCCTGCCCCTCACCCTACTTTCCCGCAGGGGTGCCACCACAGCAGGTGCCCACAGGTGCTGGCAGTTGCCCACCCTCCCGGCCTCACCCTGTCCTTGTTTGTTCCCTTAACGGTGGCAGTGTTTCGGCTCCTTTGTGTGAGTGGATAACAGGGATCACCGCTGCCTCTGAAGCACCGGCCGCCAGCCCAGGCACCACTGCCGTCCCACGCCCCAAACTGGGCAACAGGATATGGAGATGGGAGCAAGGGATGCAGGCAAGAACGGGTGGCAGGTACAGGAAGGGTTGCAAGCAGTGGGTATGGGCACAGGGTGAAGGTAGGGGTGCAGGCAGGTTTCCCACTCCCATCTCTCCTCTGCTTTGCCTTTGGGTCTGTATTGCAGCCCAGGAGCCCATCCCCAGCATCTCAGCACCAGGACAGTGCCTGAAACCCTGTCCCCGTTCCCCTCCCCAGCAAAGGCAGCTGGCAGCAGCCCATGATGGCTGATGTGGGGCCCCCAAAGGCTGCCCCACCGGATGGAGGCCTGGCTGCCTTTCAAAGGCTCTTGTGTTGTATAATTTATC
>NW_008656022.1:0-2591 GCF_000695815.1 Acanthisitta chloris | reverse complement strand
TCTAATGAGGGAGGGGGGGGCCATACCCCTGCTCTGAGGAGCCTGGCACCACAGGCACTGGGGCTGCTGCTCCATCACACTGGGGGCACGGGCATGTCTCTGGGTGAGGCAAGACAGGAGGAATACCCAGTGGGTCTCATTTTGTGCTGGGATGTTTTGGGGGTGCCCCAAGGCAGAGGCAGAGATGGTCCCACTCTGTGCCTTGCTTCAGAGGTGTTGCCTGCCCTGGTTGCCCCAATACACAGAGACCCTGGGGGCTACTACACTACCCTAGCAAGGGGAGTCTAGGTTCAGCATTTGGGGGACAGTTCATCCCAGGGACTCATGGACTGAGTGTCCCACGCAGCCCAGCAGGGGGGAAGGGCAGTGGGCATGGGAGGGCACGGGGTAGGGAAGGTCCCACGGGCACTGGGGTAGCACCTGGCTCCGGATCTGAGGAGGGTTTGTTTAATCCCAGATAAGGAGGCGAAGCCAGGCACCTGGTTGGCAAATGAGTGCTCCCCGGGCAACGGCACCGGGGGCAGTGCCGACCCCTGCAGCACCCGTGCCAGGACCGTCTGTTTGCCCCTGGCAGCACCAGGCTGGTGTTAGCCATGCACATGAGTCCCTCTGGCCACCCATACTCCTGTAGCACAGCACAGCGTGGCACGGCATGGCACATGGCATGGGGTCAGTGAGGCAGCAGGCACATGGCAGAGCCAGGGCAGATGGAGATGGAGTGCAGGGATAAGCGAGGTGCCAACCCTGGCCGGATTTACATCAGGGCCAGCCCCCCTACTCTGGCCAATACTGCCCTGTGGGCTGCCCAGGCATGGGGCCAAGGAGGGGGCTTTGGGTATGAGAAGGGGTCTTGGCATCATGGCCCTGTAGCACAGACAGCATCCGAGAGGTTCAAGGCTGTGCCAGGCTCCTGCTGCCATCCCAATCTTGTGGCATCTGGGGGGCACCTTGAAAACTGCCCCCTGCAGCTGGCCCACAGGTGGCTGCATGCCCAAGAGCCCCACGTGGGGCCATGCCCAGGGTCGGGACCCAGGTGTGCCCTGGCTCAGCAAGGGCAGGGAGGCAAACGGCAGCGCCAGCTGGCAGGATCAGCGGCAGCAGCACCCTGGAGGGCTACCTTGCCGGCTGGTGAGCACAGTCCCAGCTGCTTGCCAGCCTGCACTGACTGTGCCAGGTCTCAGCAAGGGCAGGCAGGGACAGCCAGGTGGGATTAGCCCTTTGTGTCACCCAGCAGTGGCCCTGAGAGCATCCAAGCAGGGTCAGCAGCTGTGTCAGGACCCTCCAGCCTGAATCGCACCAGGGTCCCAAGGGGTACCCCTGAGCACATGGGAGCTGGCATATGGACCCCTCCCTGAAAAACAGCCCTGGCCCCCACATCACACTGCCCCAACCGGCTGGTCCCTGCCTGGTTGGTCACATCCCTCCAGGATGTCACCCTGGAGATGCTGGAGGGGGCAACTGGTCAGACTGGTAAGCCTGACTGTGGTAGGACGCCCCCCCACTCCAGCTCCGGCACACCCTGGGGGTGTCCTGCCATGTTCGGTGTGTTGCTGCCACCCCCTGGCAACCTGCATAGAGCCGGGTGTCCCTCACGGCCCCCCATGCAGGGATGTCCGGGCGTCCCACGGCCCAGCCCTGCACCCCAGGCAAGCAGACAGGGGCACCCCAGGGTGCAGGATGCCAGGAGGGCACAGGGACCCCGGGGGACGGTCCACACCCCATGCCTTGCTCCAGGCGTGGCGCCTGTTCACACTCTGGCAGGAAGGTTTGCTCCCCCTCTGAGCCTGGGCGGGCAGAGTGGGGAGGGGGCTGCGGGGCTTGGGAGGGATCACCCTCCCAGGCGATGATTAGAAGGAGCCGAGGTTACGTCCCAGCGCATTAAGATTGTCCCTGCTGAGTGCCACCGCCGCGGGGTGACCCCGGCGTGAACCGTCCGCGTGCCCCCTCAAATGGGCCACCAGTCCCTTCACACCAGAGTCCCTGCTGCGTGTCACCACACTATCCCGTTCCGCTGCCTGCGCCGCAGGCACACGTGGGGATGCACTGGCACTGTGTCACGGAGGGGACACGCCGTGGAGAGGTCGCACCTGTGTGAGTCTGGGTACCACAGGCATCTTGTGACGGGCATCCCGGTGCAGAGGCTGGGGCAGATTGGCTCTCGGTACCACCCCGGACCACGAGCTGGAGATGTCTGGCTCCCAGAGACAGCATGGGCTATGCCCCCACGCAGCCACCTCGCTGCAGGCATCAGTGCTATGCACAGGGACCTGTGTCCCACGGATGTCCCCACTCACAGCCTCGTGGTCCCCGGTGAGCTGCTGGCATGTGCCAGGCACACGGTGCTATGCCACCTGCCCTCCCCCGTCCCCATCACATGGGGCCACCTGCCCATATCTCCACCCTCCGTGCCAGCCCTCTCCACGCCACGTCTGGGCAGGCACCCTCTGCCCAAACAAGGCACAGGGTCCCCACTGCCACGTCTCGCCTAAGCTAAGGAAAAATCCGTTCAGGCAGGCTGGCGGTGGCATTCGGGGGACGAGAGGGGGGGCAGGGCTGAACTCCTGAACTCGTGGCCGCGGCTCCCGACCAGA
>NW_008656021.1:52889-57036 GCF_000695815.1 Acanthisitta chloris | reverse complement strand
ATCATGTCTCTTCAAAGAAGAAGCAAAAACCACTTCAGTGATTTCATCAGTATTCTAGCCACTTCAAGGATTTAGTTCTAATGCCCTTTTTGATTAATTTACCATATAATACACATTTTCCTCCTGTTTACTTGTTACACCCAGTCAGTTGTATTTCAAGTGTCTTTACATAGAATTTACACACTAGAACACTTATAAGGGTAGCAGCTCATGTTTCTTGAGTTATCATCAGAGAATTTAGATGCCAGTATAATAAGAAGGAACAGCACACTATTTTCCACTAACAGAGTTATTTTGGGTCTTTCATGAAGAAACTTCTGAAAGCAGATAACCTTTTCATACTTTGTTCCAGTTTCAATAGGAAGCAAGAAAAACCTAGTTATGAATGGATGTAAAATGAGAGATAGGCAGATACAGAAGAGCTTCTAGGAGCCCAGTGGAAAGTTTGGACCATTTATAAGATTGTCAAGGCAAGTGTATGTCTCATCTGTGTGTGAGGAATTGAGTGGATGAGTTTTGCCAAAGTTTGACACTCAGGATTGATTTTTGTATGACAACAATGGGGATTTTGCTCAGCTTTTGAGTCACAGTAGCTTCTTAAAGACCATGTGGCATTGTGGAGTATGACATAGCTCAGTATTCCAATGGGTTAGTGTTCCAGCTGGAAAAAGTTATCAGTATGAGGTGTGTTATGGCATTCCTTTGAGTCCAAAGGTAGACTAAGCTATTGAGTTAAATGTGATGGCATTAGTAGAAGGCTGTCCTGAAGAATAGCCCTGAAAAAAGTTTTTTAAGGCATGAGGTTTGCCCTCATATCAGTTTAAGGAAATCACAACCCAGACATTTCCACTAAAGTAGGCCTAATAGTAGATGTAATAGTCTGAGAAAAAAATTCTCATGCATCTTGCAGGCAGCTTCATGGAAGCACATTCCACCTCATGCTTCAAAGCCCCAAGTCTGAAGCAAAGGAGAAAATGTGAATAGTGTTCATGTTGCAACTAGCCAGTCTTTATGTCTGTGAATGAAGCATGTTTTTTTGCATATAACTCCTAAGTCTGGTATTTGCTGCAACTGTCTAGCTCTCTTAAGATTCCCTTTTAAATGGTGAGAAAGAGAGGAAACCTTTTTAAAAGCACTGGAGACTGCTTAAATTAATACAGTCCTAAAATCTCTAGCTCCTGAATGTTCAGTTTTATCCTTTGTGTAATTAATCTTTGGCAGCACTTCTTGGAAGTGAGCACTGGAATAGCTGTGTAACATATGCAAGTTTGTTTTATTTCATTTCCAGTTTTTGACACATGCATTCGTATTTAGTAATGTTAATTATAAGCTAGCATTCATTTCCTCTGATGGCAGGGAATGGGTTGAATCACTTTAAATTAGCACAGCATCTCAGAGTTCAGTGCCACTTCTTTCTTGCTGAGGGTCTGTCTGCACCTGAATTTTAGTACTATTCTCTCCAGTGTTAATCCATGCAATCTCATTTAATCCAAATCCCTATTAGAACTGAAGATGTCCTGTCATGCATGATTTTGACATGCTATTTGTAAAACAAGCTCTCTATGGTGCTTTCCTCTAAACAAACTGGAAAAGCTTAATCCTTTGCAGGGAAAATGGAAATAGAGAAGGAAGTTGTGGCAGCAGCAGTTTTTGAGTGGGTTTTGTTTTGTTATTTTTCCCCCTAAGATCAATATTTTTTTTTTTTTATTTTGAAAGTAAATGGAAGGATTCGGTCCAGTTGAGAGTGTGTTAATTATCTTTCTCCACAAAATTGTCCTTTCAAAACAAAACTCTTATTTTTAGGATGACATACTGTGAATATCAAACATTTCATGTAATGTCTATCTGCTCTCGAGTAAGTGTTATGTTCTTGACTATATTCAGTTCATATCTAATATTTGCTTACATATATTGCGTTGTTAGCTTTGTGAGTTGTATAATAGTTTCTATACATAAGCATGAGCATAGTTTATTTTTGGGCAGTGGCTGATTTCTAAATCAGTCCATTATCGATGCTGGAGAAATTACTGTATTTTGCAGGAGAAGGATATTATTAACCAGGTATACAGTGTAAGGTGTTTTTCATCAGTTGTAAGTCTGGGGCATTCTAATGTCCTGGTGTTAGAAAAAGAAATTACTTGTTGGTAGCATTGCCTTGTTAAGGCTTAGGGCTTGACATTCTTCAATGAGCAGACCTAGGGGGAGGTTACCAAAGCTTAGTGAGAAGGATGTACTACTGATAGTGGACATAAAAAAATGCAGAATTTACAGGTCACAAGGACATTTGGCAGAACTGCCAAGATAGGGAAGGAGTTAATGAGGCTGACGCAGCAACTATGCTGATGCTTAGCAGTAGGACAAGAGGGCACAGAGTCAAGCTCTGCCAGGGGAGGTTTAGGTTGGATATTAGGAAGAGATTTTTTACAGAGAGAGTAGTCAGGCATTGGAATGTGCTGCCCAGGGAGGTGGTGGATTCACCATCCCTGGAGGTTTTCAAGATGAGTCTGGATGGGGCACTTAGTGCCATGGTCTGGTAATGGCAGTGGGACTTGGTTTGGTGATCTTTGAGGTCTTTTCCAACCCAGTTGATTCTATGATTCTATGTCAGCTCTGAGTATAAGCTAATTTTAGCAGGTGAGATCAGAACTGCTGACTCACAGACCACCACCTCAAGAAACCCACTGACCCAAAAGAAGATAAGGACTGAGCATGTGCATTAGTTACCAAAAGAAGAGAGGACATCATTTAACCAATAGAAGATAGAATACTAACTAATAAGAGAACTATGTTAATTGTAGCCAATGAATATTAATGCCTTTGTTTGATAAGATGTATAAATAGTGAAAAGTTTTGTGGATTTGCCACCCAGCACTCCTTTCTGAGTAGAACTGTAAATAAATACTTTGACTGTGTGAGGATTGGTCTCTTGCACACAGGATGAAAGAATCCATTTTGGGATGACAATACTTGGGACATTCTGAATTGCTTAATGTTTTTTTCTATAAATTGAATAACTGATTTAGGGTCATGCAAACTGCTCATGCCATTTTCAACATGTGCTACTAGAGCAATGGCTGCTATCTGTGATCCGTGGCCTCTGGAGATTTCTGGACAGCTTCTAAATTGTGACTATTATTCCTTCAGATTATGGACAAATCCACACTGAACTCAAAACTATTTTCTGAGACCATATAGCCCATTTAGAGTCCATCATGGTGTATGTATCCTTTTAAATTATTTCATGTTGCTGATAAGTCACCAACCTCTCAGTATCATGAGCTTCTGCAGCCAGTTTCACCATTCTGGATAATTTTTTCTCAGTACAAAATGATGCTATGTCACTAATTACTCCAGGACTGCTTAATATGTTGAACATCATAGATCAAAGCATTGATGACATTGACAAATTCCTTCATTTTAAAAATTGGTCATATATTTCCATTATTTCACAAAGATTACGATCATCATTTATCAAACCCTTAATCTAGGGATCTAAATCCCTAATCTAAACACGTAATCTATCCCATGAAAGCACAGTGTGTTTAAAAGCACTCAATGAGGGACCTACTCAAGGCATTATAAACCGTGCCAACCAAACCATCTTTAGTCACCAAACTCAAGTTATTTCTCATTCAAAGCTACATTCCGTAAAGGATTTTGGTTTTCCCCAAGCATTGCTCTTGTGTCTACTGAACTGGTTCTTTATTGTAATTTCCATTAACTTGACCAATGTGGAAGGACTCTTGATTCGGCTGGTTTTCCAGATCACACAACAAGCTCCTTTTCAAGATGGGTGTCCATCTGTGAATGGCTCCTTCCCTTTCAGTTAATTAAATTGATTCATGGTTAACAAACTGTGATTAATCTTATCCACACATCAATTTATTTTGTCTATTATTGAGCAATGTAAGGGGAAACAAAAGCTTGGCAGGCTGATAAGCATTAGAGTTGGAACTTAAAATTATAATATATTCTGGTTCAGTTCTATGGTCTTGTCATATTTCCCCTTGGAATAAATCAGAAGTTTATGCAGCCACTTTTGTCCAGATGCTGCCCTTTGTTATTAATTTATTTTGCAATTTGTTTTTCATTATTTTGGCAGAGATTACATGCTATTCTCAGCTGCCTATTTAGAAATCCTTCATGC
>NW_008656021.1:42201-52860 GCF_000695815.1 Acanthisitta chloris | reverse complement strand
CCTGCCTCCTTATTGATCCCTCAGGTCTTCCACTGTTTTGTTGGATCATGCTTTTTTTTTGGGTCTATATTCCCAGAGATTGAAAAATGCAGGTAATGCCTGAGAGTATAAGTATCCCCTTTTCTGTCTTCTCTGCTCTTGTTTGTTTAGACCAAGGAACAGCTTGAAAATGGATATATTTGAGAGTCACAACCAGTCTCTAATACTCAAACCTGCCTTCTAAGATGGACCCAAAGCAAAAATTCAGGCTAGTACTTAGACGCTAATTTGCCACTGGGCCAAATATAGAGCTATTATTTAAATCTAATACAGATATAAGGAAGATAAGGTAGAGATTTTCAGGTTTAGGACTTGTATGCGCATGTTCCAAGCAAGGTGCAATGTGCTACTATGTTCTTTCAGATGGCTAGTGTCTCACAATCATTGCTTTTCTCCCAGGTTCTCTTATACCGGAGGAAGGAAACTTTACATGCTCCATCCCACCAGTTTAGCCATGGAAGTGAAAACACTGAACTGAGAATGATGAGTGGGGCTGAGCACCTCCTAAAGGTACTAATGACATCAACTGGATCAAGAGGATGTCTAGCTCTACCATCAGATACACACTGTTCAAAGTAGAGGGCTTGTCTCTGCTCTCACTTGTGCCAATACGAACTGCCAGAACCTTTGCTAGAGTTAGTGCAAAACTGGGGCAGCCATATGAGAGCCAGGCCCTCAGAAAACAAGAGCTGCACACAGCAGCTGCCAAGGAGAGCCAATCCTCTCATCTGTTTCAGTCCAATACCAGCAAACTTAATAAGCAGAAAAAAGTCTGTATAAAATATTAACAGAAAACAGAGCTCTTGTAAAGCCTGAAGTTTTTTACATTACTTCAAAAACAGCATGCACAGGTAAACCCCCATTCTCCCTTATACATCAGTGCTGCTTTATGTATTTAGCAATATACCTTTCATGACAGTAGTTAATCTATTTTGTGCAATAAACTGTCCTCCTAATGTAATGCAATCAGAACTAATTACTTTTCTATGGGATACAATCAATATTTGCAAGTCACTTCTGCTAATCAATTCCTCCCACAAATGGTAAGGAGAAAGCAGGTAACAAAACACACCATAGAACCCTTCCTCAAGAGAAGAGAAAGCTTTGCAAAAACCAGAACATTTTCTTCTGGTCTGTAAAGAATTATGATCTTGAGGTGAAAATAGGCTGCAGGCTGGGTCACTTTAGGTTTTAGATACTAATTTGCTGGAAAACTGATACATTTAAAGCAACATCCTGCTTCTGTAAGCCAGGACATAGTAAACTATTTAAAACAGGCCAGAACCTTTCAAAATCATGGATCACTTTTGAAGACATATGGCCTTGGTTTTAAACTTCGGGAAAAAGCCAACAAAGAACAGAGGGATCCTCTGATTGTTCAAAGACTAATGCACACAGGACATCACTAGTTACTGGACAGCCTCTTGCCAGAAGCACCTGAAAGCTTCTAGACCTCTAAGAAATGATGATTCTACCTATTGTGCTCCAGTGAGCTTCTCCTCAAGCCTCTTCTGCCCTTCTGCACATGTATCCCAGCACAGAAAATTGAGCAAAATTAAAATCTCTTTCCTGATGTTTATCTTCTCGGGAAAAAACTAGAGGTGTACTAATGAGAGGAGACCTTACGAACAATGATTTTTAGTAATGGAAGTATATAACACAGCTCCTGATAGGTATAGTACAGATATCATTGACCGTTGTTTGAGAGACAGAAACCTTCATTATGCTTTGTACCTTCTGCCTCCTTAGGTTCAGGGAACAGATGCTATTGTCCCTTAACTCTAACACCCTGAGCTCTGTTACCAGTGAAAAACTAAATAGAATCAACAAAGGATCCTTAGTTCTTTCTAATGCTGTAAAGGGCTATAGGAAGATTATGAGGCATTACTACTGACATCAAAGTTTATTGCAAGATACATTATCTCTTCATTTCCTTTTAGGAAAAAAATAATTTTTTCTATAAAAACCTTTCAGTTCAATCATTAAATTGTTTCAAAAAGCATGTCTTAATCCTGCAGTAGATATAATTGATCAGAAAATAATGCTGTGCCAGGCTGTTGAAAAAAATGTACCAATGACAATATAGAAAAAAAGTATCCTGTATCAATAAGGACAGCTAAAATGCAGTACCATTGATCAGCCTGTAATCCAGAATGAGGAAGAAATTTACAACGTGGCCTTCTCTTCCCGGTCCATTAATTTCACAAACTATCATCAACTGTTTATGGCAGCCTAATGTCAACATGCATCTTGTGCAAGACAACAAAGCCAATGGTCTAATGTCAATGAAGATTAGGGCAAGTACATGCACTGCTTAGTGTTTACAAACATCTCATCAAGACATCTTTAAAAAAACACAGCCAAACCCCACATTTTCAAAGAACACACCAATATAGATGTACACAGTATTATGGCACTTGACGTCAGTGATCCCTTCACAAGATAAAAACCCAGCTTTAACTCCTCATTAAATGCAAACAGGGTCATTCAGGGTTGCTGAAGAGGATAGAGCCAAACTGTCCAAAGCCATTAAGCAGTCAATGCTGGCATATATTGTTTTTTCTTTTCAGATGCTAAGATCTACATATTAAATTTTTTTGTTTTGGTATTAGTCTTTAGCTTTCGTATCTTCAAATCCACACGTGTAAAACAAGACTGGATTTTCTATGGATTTTCTAGTCCTCTGTTTGTCCTGACTATCTTAGATCAAGTGTTTAGAGATAAACCAGAAAAGCCCACACTTTACTGCAGAACAGATCTTCATGTGTACTACCAAAAGGATAAAGTGACTATAAATCTAGGCACTGACCTTGCTAGAATGTGCCTGTGTGTGTGTTGGTGTGCAAGTGTGCACAAGATGGCATTATTACACAGAACTTACTGTAAAACTGAGGCCAAAAGCTCCAAGTTCTCCTGTCTGATATGTTATACATTTGTACTTAGAGAGCACATGTAGGCATAAATAAGGATAAAAGTCAGGCTAGTAATATTACAAACAAAATGAAAAATATTAAATAGAGGGATGACTGTTCTTTCAATAAAGTATTGGAGAAAACTAAAGCATACACAGTACCAAGATATTCCCGAATCCTGTAGCAGTTCCTTTTAATCTTTATACCTTGTGGTCTTTTAAACACTTTGTAGAAGTGGTGTGGGTTTCTTTACATTTCCTTAACTTACTTTACTTTAAGTGACTTACTTTAGAAAACCTGTTTTCTAAAAAAAACAAACCCTGACTTTGCTGTTGTTTTCTCTTCATGATTTACCTTTGGTCATCTTTGTTTGCCATATCTGTAATTCTCTACTTTTTCTCTGAATCTTTTTGAGGAGTTGAGTAATCAAAACTAAATATTGTATTAAAATATGGGGAAATACATATTTGTGCTGTGGTATGTAATGCTGTTTTCTTCTTGGTTTCTTTCTAATAATGCTTTTTGATAATTCTACTTGCTTTTTGAACACCATAGAGAATTTTAAAGAAGATTAGTGTTTCACCATTTCTTCAAAGGACCTAGAGCTTGTCCAGTGGAATTGTAAAAGCAGCAAATTTTAAACAACTAGAGGAATGCTTTTAATATATCAAGTAGTTACACTGTGTAACTTGGTTTTCCAGAATGTCAGAGAAGTTATAAATACAGATTCTCATAGAGCACAAAGCTATGGTGATTATCGAAGAATATAGGACACAAGTTTGTCTGAGAAAGTTCCTGAACTTCTGATTGCTAGAAACTGGGAGAGAGTTAAAAGTGAAATACTTGTACTTAATACTAAGTAGCTGCTACAAGCCACAATCAGAGAAAGAATATGGAATTCACCAAATCTGTGGCCTAATCTATTGTACCTGTTCTTACAAACAGCACATTAGACAGTTTTAAAGGTTTGAGATTTTGCTTTTGTTGTTGTTTGCTTTGTGGCTTCTTTTTGGTGTTGGTTTGGGGCAGGTTTTTTGGCTTTTTTTTTTTTCAGTTGGGAATTTGAGAGAATTAAAACAAGCAATTCGAGGCATTGGAAATGGGGAGACAATGCCCTTAACCATGCAACATAGTGTAAAACTTCTAAGGGCATGTTAAATAATTTAAATAAATACAATAGCAACATATTAAAATGTACACAGGTAATTGAAGGCCAAGACCTAAAATTTTTCTTCATTGGTTTGGATAGTTTGCAACAGCTAAGGAATGGAACCTGCATTGCTTACAGGTTAAAAGTTACAGAATGTTCCCAAGGGAGAAAGCATTGATATTGTGACCTTTCTTTCCATTCATTGCTGAGGCAGAAGCTGCAGTCCTGGCAGGATCATTGATGGCACTGCCCACAGCATGCCTAGGGTAATTGAGGACAGAGACAATATATCACTTCCAGCCGGTCCTGTCAGCTGTAGACTCACCAAACTTCACCTTTAAGTTATAACAATTGTCTCTGGTGGGAATCCAATTGGAAAAATGGCTGTTGTGGCATAAAACACCCTCAAGCAAAGAATAGATCAAATTAGAACAAAGTACTTTATTCAAAGTTTAAGCAAGGATAATTTTTACCCCTTTGTTCAGGTCATTATTCAAAGCCATTATATAGCGCCTTATTGTTTTAAAGTCTGTGTAATGTACAAAAAGATTCTTCTCAAGGCCAAGACTTGCTGTGGTCTTGGAGGCTTATTTTGTGTGGTATATGTGAACAACAACTTACCGCCCCAAGGAAGTTGTGTTGAGACAGCCATAAACATACACTGGAGATTGACTCGTGTTAAAACACTAAGGAAAATGCATCATCTTCTTCCAGCTTACAAAACATTCCTGCATCTAGGAGCTGGGAACAAGGACAGGGTGCCAGCAGGAGATCAGCAGGGAAATTGCAACCAGCACAGGAACTTTTAATCCCTGCAGTTTTACCCATAGTTATGTGGGGTTTTTTTGGTCAACAGCATGAGTTTCTGCATAGAAAAACACAGCAAACTGCCATCCATGTATGTCAGTTCAGCTTTTAGGTGGGCTAGATCACTTCCTGAGGTGACCGTCTTGCTCACTGACCATGAAGAACCTATCAAGTTACTCATCTGTTGTCTCAGGTGCCTTAGTCACATGCTGCTCTGTAGATGAGATGAATCTAACTGTACACAGTCATGCTTCCAGGATGCTTACAGATCAGAATGAAAAATCAAAATCAATGGCAAAACAAATGGATTATAGTAAAAGTACATAGGCCTTGCAGAAATCTCATTGCAGTTTGTTTGGAAATTGCTTCTACTTCAAAGCATATTCCCTACCCATTCATTTTTATTATATGTTCCCACTTGCCTGGTTTGTTCAGCTTAAAATAGATATTTCTGCTCGGTAGGTCTAATAAGAATCATGTTTACAGTTTCCCTCAAAACCAAAGCAATCTGTTTGACAGTGGTATTATCAGCAGTTAGGGAGAGTGTCACCTCTGCCAAATGCATGTGTTTTTTAAAATATTTAAACAGTCTATGAATTCCACAGAACTGAAATTGAACTGTGTCTGCACCCAGGGTGCATACACCTGTCCTGGGACTGGCAGTCAACCTGTGTGGAATGTCTGCACTTTCATAAGGATTTGGACTTGTTCATGAGTGTTGCTTGCCAAGCACGTGGGTAAAAATGAAAAAGAAAGGAGTCATTTGTTTGTTTGCAGGGCCAGCACAGGGTCTGCCACCTGAAAGCACATATTTTTTCCCTTAAGCTTGTTCTTTTGGTGGAAGTTTGGGAACCTGCAATGTTTCAGAAGTGCCTATTTCCTCTCAAGAGGCTGCTAACAAGCAACACAAAGCAGAAACAGAATTCCTGAGGTGTTCCTGCTGTTCTGGGCAGATACTGAAGAGGACCTAATCCTGTGTGCATTGCTGGTACAAGCAGTCCCATTGATGCAAGCAGAATATGTGCAAGAGCAGAGGTGAGAAGAAATACAGAACGATGAGTCTATTCGGCCAGATAACAGGCTAGTGAATGAGGCTGTGGAGTTATTGGGGGTGTGGCCTCTTTCCTGGCCAATTTTGTTTTCTTCAATTTGTTTGATAGAAGAGCAAACACACAGACTGTTTCTGGGCAGATCAAAAGCATGAGAGAAGAGGTAGAGGGAGCTTTTGTTCTTTCAAAATGTCTTCTGAACGTATGGGCAATCCCTCAGTAAGATGATTTAATCACTAGTTGATTGCTGTTATTAATGTACATTAAGGTCATAATTTCATTAAGGTGATAAATCTCCACTGACTTTAAAGAAAACGGAATGCTAATTCTGTTGAAAAGCTTGACCTAACCTAGGCTATTAAAAATGGTCAAATTTGCAATTTGATACTGTCTTTTCTGAAAAGCTGATTTCAATAGGATTAAACTGTTTCTCCAGAAGAGTCCTCCATTATGACAGGACATGCATTCACATACAGATACACATATTTACCCTCCACATTCTGAAGCTGCAATTGCCTATAAAACAGGAATGGTGCCAGTGAGACTGTGCAGGAGAAGGAAAGGAACTGTGTTCTCATATGGAGAAGGCCACTAGAGATGGAGGATAAGAAAAGCTATAGGAGGAGAAAAATGGAGAACAGATGTGGTAGAAAAGCAGCTCAGAGTGACTGCAAAGGCACTAAAGAACAGATGGTTAATATGAGGTGGCAAATCTATAAGCCAAGGCAGAAATGGCTCTGGATTCTTCTGTGGGTTTTTTGTTGTGGTTTCTATTTGTTTGTTTGGGTTTTTTTTTGTTTGGGTTTTTTTTCCCCTTGAGAAAAAAAAACCCAAACAAAACCACTAAAATCTTGTAAGTTTTTGAATAAAGAATGTCCTAAGGCTCAGTCTGTAGGTTCTGAGGTGTACCCTAGAGAAGGAATTTTCCTTCACTGTATATTCATAGCTGGTAGGTGGCCTGCTGTACTGTGTGGCCATGGAACCACCACAGGCATTGCATACTGCTGAATGTTCTTATCAGGGTCTCTTGTGCACTGTGTTGAGTATATGTGTGGGGGCAGAAGGAAAAAAGGGCCTTCTCTGCCTGGTGTCAGACATGAGCTAGAAACTGGTCACAGACTCACAGAATGGTTGAGATCAGCAGAGACCTCTAGAAATCACCTAGTCCAACACCTCTGCTCAAACCAGGGTTGACTACAGCAGCTTGGTCAGAGCCTGTCAGGGTTTGAATATCTCAAAGAATGAAGACTCCACAACTTCCAGAAGCAACCTGTGACAGGGTTTGATGACTCTCACAGTAGGAAAGGGTTGGTTTTTTTCCTTTTGTTTAAGCTGATTTTCCTGTCCATTTCAATGCAATGGGAGACTCACTGGACTGATTTGTTGCTAAACAGGTCCCTGGCCAGTGTAAAAGGCCAAGGTAATAATACCTGCCTATCAAATGACAAATTCTGTCTGAAATAGCATAGCAAAGGGAAAAGCCATTTTTCCTCAAGGGAGCGTGCTTTCATGACAGGCTTGACAAATATGAATATTATATAATAAATGGGCTGTCCATGCCCATTCAATGGAATGCTATTTGAACACTTGTGAAATTAATAATTTTCGCATGTATTTAATGATTTTCACCTTGTAGAAAATCTAATTTTGCTGTGCTGTTGCTGAAATGATGATGTAAACAAAGCAAATTACTCACTGTACAATAACTGTTCTGCTTTACAATAGACATGGATCTCTAAATGGCCTATGAATTGAAAGATTTACAGTCATATGAATTTTCAGTGGTTTGTAAATAACTAAGGTAGAATTAAGTCAATTTTCTGAGCCTGTGGGTACAAACTTTGTGAATAAATTATTGTATCCTTACTATAAATTTATCAACATTTGATTTCTCAGTGATGAGTTTCATTTGACATCTTCCTAAGTAGTACTGTTTTACACAGAAGAGATGAAAGTCTAGCAGTCATTTCTGGTAGCAGATGTAAAGAAAGATTTAAAATATCATTAGTAACTGATTTTTGCCCCCTTATTCATAATTTGCAGCTTCCAACTCTGCAGGTTATGATTTGGGTTTGAGTACTTTTTCCATTTTCTTTTTGCTTTGTTAAATCTAATTTCTTAAACTACAGTTCCGTGTTTTCTGTGGTCTGGAGCTGAGTTAATGAAAATATAATATTTTGACATTTTCTGATTTTATTTATTTTCAGATTGGACAGAAAAACCACTAGCTTAAGATGACCCAGCTGGTCAAATATGTTTGTTAAACCACTGAGACTGAATTAACTGTGTCTGAGCAGCTACTTTCTCCAAACAGGTGGAAAATGTCACAGAGTAAAGCACATATATGGCTTTCCACAGAGTGACAAATCTGGGAATCTCTGTAGAATAGAAGTTGATATAAATCTTGTCCAAACTTTCTGTAATCTTAGAAGTGGGAACTGAGACATGGATAGGGACCAGATTCCAATGCTGGCACTTCTTAACACCTTACCACAAACCTCACAGGAGCTCACAAGAGGTCTGATGCACTTTTTTTAATGACTGCTTTGTCAATAGCACTATCTATTGCAATGTTTCTAGCATTTTTCCATATCAGAGTTGTCCTGCTTTGGGGTTGCATCCCATTGCCCTTTTTGAAGCAAATGCCTATAAGGCATTTAATAACTAACCCCCAATTATTATCAATAGGAGCTGGATGCAGACATATCACAATTTGTATCAATAGACACATCACTGAAGGAAGAAGAAAATTTCTGCCTCAGTTTCATTTTCTCTCACTGTTCAATTCAGGGTGCATACTAATTTCCTCAAACTATTTCTCTAGTTCTTACAGTTCAGAGTTTAGAATTGGCCTTGCCAGGAAAAAAATGATGGAGTTGTATTATCGAATGGAAACTGGTAGCTGTGCTGCCTCTGGTCTCCTGGGTACACAAAGAAGGCAAGCAGCATTCCCTCATTGTCCTGGCCTATGACAGCTAAGGTAGAACTCTTCTTTCTTAGGATTTTCTTAAGGTATGCTGAAGAATGCCTTTCTTAAAGTCTCATACAGTACTGGTGCACATTGCCTGAAGGAAGACTGCATGTGCCTACTTAGTGCAATCCCTAATATCTTTGAACAACTCATCTGCCTCAAGTGAAATATGCTAATTACATTTTACATATCTACCTCAAGGTCTTTTGCTGGGTAATTAAGCTAAATAACTCTGAGCTAGAATAAAATCTACTCAGTTCTCTTTGGTAATAGTAACAAGGGATTGAGTCCAATTAAAAGATCAGCAACTTCGGCTAGAAACAGATCTTGGGAATGGTCTGCCCCTTTTCTTTATATAACCTATGCTGCCATCCTTAAAATGGTTCTAGGGCACTCTGGAAATGTGTTAACTCTTACTCTTAAATGTAAATGTTTGATAAGACAGAGTCTGTTCCCTTTATTGTGTCTGTGGTACATCAGCTCCTGAATTCAACTCTTAGGCACCTGTAAGACTGATCACATTGCCAATTGCTTTTAAAGGTAAGTGAGTGCAGCAGTCTTTGGGCCTAAGTGACAAAATAGGGAACTGGGGCAACTCATTTGCAAGCCCTGACTGCTGTCAGTCATAGCAGGTGGAAAGCCACAAGACTGATTGCTCCAAGCAAAAGCAGTATATCCACACAACCAACTTCACTGGTGAGAATACTGTCAGACAGAATGAAGGGCGAAAAACAAATCAAGCTGTCATAAAGCTGCACCCTTTGGTCATTTACAGAGTTATTGAATGCCCTGTACAATATCTTGCTGCACAGCATTGAGCAATCATCTGGCCTTTGAATGTATTGAGTAACTGTCGGTGCTTTGTAATGCTATTAGGGTAATTGTCTGGCTGTGCAACAGTTTATTGAACATCCACCTGGCAATATTTTATTGAATAATTGCTTGATGAATGTATTGTTTCACTCAATAGTTGGTTATTTTACTTGATATTTTCTGGAACTACTTGTAGATCTGAATGGGGCAGGCTTTCTCAGGAGTGGGCAGATTGTCAGCCAGATTTCTTCAGGTTTGCTCATTTGTTCTTCCAGAGAAATCTTTAACACAAAGCAAACTTCATTGCCCTGCTTCTGACACTACTGCTATTGTATTTTTCTTTGATGTCTGAATATTTTTCATTATTTTTCCCCCCATTCACCTAGAGAGGCTGGGCCTGCTTTTTAAATGAACATTCTATGATTACAAAGAAATTGTATGCACCAGGAAGCAGCTCATTATTCTTCTATATTGTTTAGCACCTGAACTCCTGACTTTTTGGTCCAGTGCTTTATGGCGTAGAGCCACATGTACAACTGATGTATTTCATCACTGGAATTGAGGAATATTCAGAGCTTTTTCGATCGTGCTTCAGGTCTGTGCAGATGGCATACAATGAAGCTTTGCTGCTGCTGGGGTAGGGACATCATTCATCACTTCCCATTGAATTAAGGCTGGGAACATTTCAAAAGGCAAAGTGTATTATAGAAAATATGGTTTTCAGCATTGCCCTTTGAAAAAGCACAGTCATTTCTAAAATATGACAACTATCACCTATGCAGCTCCATATTGCTAAGTACTTCTTACTGTTCTTTTCTTATTCTTATCAGACAACGATCTTGATTCATCAGTATGTCAAGGCTTACTCTGCATACCTGAATACAAAGGAACTATACTAGGCCATTATGCAGAATTCTT
>NW_008656021.1:31233-42182 GCF_000695815.1 Acanthisitta chloris | reverse complement strand
AAGAGTGAACTGGGCTAACAATTCTGTATTTGGGATCAGCAGGTCAGATACAGGTTTTGCTTGTACTCTGGGCACTGAACAAGAGACATGGAGTAAAGGCAAGAGCTGGATTACTCTTGGTTATCCAGTTAAGTCATATATTATGGTGTTTAAGAGGTCTGTTATCCTCAGTCTCTGAGTATAACCCAACGTGGTCTGTTTATGTGTTATTTGCCTACACTCGTACGTAGTTTTCTTTGTGGGTCCCTCTCTTTTATGTTCCGTTTTGGTTGTGGTGACTCAGTGCACATATAGGGGTGAGAAACATATAGAGATGCTTATATATTTCTGGCAACATAAGGGCTGTAATAAACAGTACCATGCCAGAGAGAAAATGTGAGTGATGGTGAAGATAAGCAGGCTGTGTGCTGTCCAAAAGGTTATGTGCAGAAGTGTCCTGTGTTAAACCTGTTGTAAAGTTGGAATACACGCTGTTTCATACCTGAATGAGTATACGGTGCAGAAACACCCTCTTTGGGGTTGTTGGTTATCCTCCACTCCTCAGGGAGAAGAGCTGATGTTGTCTCCCATGCAGATGGTCTAAGCAGGACCAATTTCAATTCTATGATTCTTGTTAAGAGCTATAGGCCCACTTTGCTATGGAAAGAAACACTGCATATGTTTTACGGGGCCCAAGGCTAGATGGCCCTGGGGTACGATGATGAAAGAGAGCTGGGGCAAGCAAGTGCTGAGGGGTGGTGGGTCAGGACTGCATGTCATCCCTTGCTTAAGGCAGCCACAATATGTACTGCTTTGTCTGTATCCACAACAATGAGAATGGATGTGCCAATTAAAAACAGTTAAACAAGCTCCCTTTGTGGCAGAAAGTAGCCAGAATACCTGTAAGAAAATCTAGAGATGCATACATCTATAGCAGCCAGGTAACCTAAAGGAAACTGATATGCTGTGAACCAGATAGATTAATTTATCTCAGGAATAGCATAGCTAAAGGCAGGGATCTGTTCTTCTGTGAACTGAAATGGTTTACTTTATCTCTAGTGGAATCAAGAAAACTAGCAGAGATGGCATGGACAGACAAGTCCAAAAGTTGCTGAAGACCTAAAGGCAGAAATAGGAGATGAAGCACAAGTTATGTATGCTTCCTGGGAGACAGTGCCAGACAATTCTATCTTTCTTTCTCACCCGGAAAAACCTTTCAAATTAATGTTTTAAAAGTCCCCTTGAAACTCGACTGAATATTTTAGCAGGTGAGGTGATTCTCTTTTATATTTTTCTGGTAAATATTTTATTTTGCTCACATGGATTCATCAAGTGAGAGACATTCTTGTATTTTTTTGCACCTTAGTGCTTGTATAAGCTGCCCTGGCTTTAGGTGTTTTGTCAGCACTGTGAAGGAATAAATTCTCCAGAGCTCCTCTTCACCTCACCATTGAACAGCCAGGAAACTCTATAAGACCACTAAGTCTTGTTCCTCCAAATAACAGCTTTAGAAACATCACTGTTGATGGGACTTCAGCTACTGCCCATGGAATATTGCTCCCAACATAGCCTAGTCCTTTATCCTGACCTTATTAGGAAGGAAAACCCACTGACAAAATTGCATCATGTCTTTCCAGGTGAAATCCACCTTGTTTCTCCTAGGAAGTTTCCATCAACATCTATAGGTTCTATTTCTTCTAAGATATTTAAACTGGATCTCCAGTGAGCAGATCTAGACACAAACTGAAGAAACTAATAATGGTGATGTCTTCTGTTCATATCTTTCTGTGCCTGCTTGTCACTTCTCACTTTGGGAGAGCTTTGATGCAGTTACTAGTTGCCATCTGGAGGTTGCTCTGATCTAGACCATGCACATCCATACAGCACTTTGTTTTTGTATCTTTCCTTTTTTTGTGTTAATTCATTTTCCCTACTAACAGCTAGCTCTATGAAATGGTGGAAGAATTGTCATGCTCATTGTTTAAGTATTAGGTGACTGATGCCTACAGGAATCCACAGAGGCATATTAGCCCCTTGAGTGTTTCTATTTCATGTAGGGAAGACTAGGTACAAAAACAGTGGTCTGCTGGAGCTGCTAAATGTGACATCTGACCTACCCACTGGTGAAAGGAGTATTGCTTAAGGCTTACTTTTTGAGGAAAATAATCACTAATTTGAGCAAATTCCAGGGATCTGGTGGAATTGAGAAACCTGAGAGAGTTGCCTAAGGACCTTTGGCAGTGTCAGACTTCAGAATAGGATCATAAACAGACAGCTCAGGAGCAAACAAGAAGCAAAACCAAGCATAAACTTGCCTGTAAGGGGAATCTGTGTATTGTACATGCTCTGAAGGTTTCTGCCCCTTCTGTCTCATCAGAGTGTTTAGGCAGGGAAATACCCAGTTTCTTTCTCTGAGTGACCTAGGTATGGGAAAGGTCAGGCCTGACACTACCAAGGGATGTCCACACCTGGACAGGAGCAGATCACACTGCTGCCCATGACAGGAAATCCCAGTAGAGCTCACACAACAAGGTGGCAGAGGAGACCTCATCTACAATGTAGGAACTAAGTTAAATATTCAGGCAGGATTTGAGGTTGTTTTTTACAAGTGACAGGAGAGTAGGAAGTTTAAAGGCTTTATTTACCTATCTGCTTTGTATGTGTGTAAATGTTAACTTGAAGGAAAAAATGGGAAAATGGGTTAATATTTTGGCACATTCCTCTGCCTGATACTCCCTTCGCATCATCAGGCACAGAGTACACAGAGCACCGTCAATGAGGCAACTACAAAGACATAAATGCACCAGATAAATGCAATAATATATATAGTTTATCCAAGTCTGATGCCCAATTTTCTTTTATTGGTGTCAGCTTAGTTTCTCTCTCAGGCTGAGAAAGAATGAAGAATTTTTTTTCAATGAAGAAAAAAAGATTCAGAATGTATAGATTTAAATATTTTTTTAAATATTGTTATTTTCATGACAAATGTCATGTTGGACAATTTTTAATCTTTGTTTCTTTTTTAGTCAGAACTGCAGAAAAAAATTAAATCCTAATGTTAAATCCCCTCCCAGGACCCTGAAGGCAAATAATCTTATATAAAAAATGTCAAGATTATTCTATTGATTATGTTAGATTGTAGTGTTAAATGTCATCTAGTGGAAGTGGAAGAAAAACCCTTCTGTTATTTACTGCTTATCTCTATGAAAAATTTCACTGCATTAATTTATTATTTAGATTGCATTTATTCAGAAAATGCAAATATAATTAAATAAAATTTCAAAATAGTTATGTACACAATATCTGAAAAATTAGCCAAACTGTACATAAAAGAAAGACTTTTCCCCTTTTTACAGCAGGATCAGTCAATAGGAATTATTCCAATTTCTGCTTGACTGGCTGAGCTTTGTACCACACATGTTGCTCTGCAGAGACAGCCAGTTTCTCCACGTTCTGATAGGAATAATGCTAGCAGTTTTCTTCTTTCTATTTTCTAATGAAGGATTAAAGTGAACAACGGGTGCATCATTTTAGACTCTTATGCTTTATCTCCTTTGCTTTCCTTACCTCATACCTTCTGACAGTTTCTGACTGATAAACATGCAGTGTTTCAGACCTGTTTGCTATCAGCTTTCCTAGAAGCATGTTTCAAATATTCCCTTGTCTTTTCAGAAAAAAACCCAATGATCTAATATCATACATGGAGCTTGTAAGAAAGAAACCATCCAATCCTATAACATACATTTTTATGGTCATTTTGGGCTAAGGGACCATTTTAACGTCACTTGTAAAAGTTCCTTCCTCTAGGTTTCCACTTTCAAATATCCTGCTTGTGAATTTATGATGCCAGTGAAGGTTTAGTGATAATGGTTGAGAAGCAGAGCATGGCAAGAAATAGCTTAGCAACATTTATATCCTTCATCTAGGGAATAAAACTATTGGAATAATTGAGTAAAAAAATAAAGATATAGTATAAAAAGATGTCAAGAAACAACAAAGATAAATTTTCTGGTGCCTCTGAAGCTAATATGAAGTGCTGAAATATTCCATGCCCTTGACAGCTCGGGTCTTTTGCCCAAAACTGTACAGAATAGAGCTAGCAGAACCAAAGTGTTGCATACACAGTTACCATTTAAAAAACTGATTTGAAAATGTGAGTGAATGCAAGTCCCTTTAACTATATTAAAATAGATGGAAATATATTCTGTGCGTTTATGGCATATGAAAGGTTATATTTAATGTTATATGGTCTTGACCTTTAGACTGAAATTTGCATTTGATTTTCAATGCCTCTGTGAATGTTTTACTTCCTGCACTAATTCCCCCTCTAAATGGTGAAGATTGTAGACTCTGTTGCAATATTGATCATTTAACACTGATGCTGGTAACTTGTCATGGCTTTATAGAGTTAACTATTTTTTTGAAGTGAAATTCTGAATTTTGGATCCAGTGGGATTACACAGAGAATAGACTTATTCAAAACTGAGACAATCTTTGTGCTCTAATCTATCCGTGGAGAGTCTGACTGCTCTTTGAGAAGGTTTAACATTATGTCATGGATTTGCTTGGGTGTGCACCAAGACATAGCCTAAAAAATAACAACTTACACTAAGACATAGCCTCATACTAAGACATAGCCTTAGACTATGATAGGATGCTTGAAGTTTCATTTTATAATCCCTTTAATAACATCAGTCACTTAGGCATAGTAGTGTTCTTCATTTTATGTTGCACTGCATTTCCCTATGCCATGAATGTCTCTGCAGAATTTGTTTCACAAGTATTCATTCATTCATTTATTTTTTTATGTTTTATATCTCAGTCCTATTGCTCTCTCTTCTGTAGAGTATAATAAACTTATTTCTACCTTCACCTTAACACCACCACCTCACTGAACTGGTCTAACATACTGAAATTCAGAACAATCATTTTTCACTCTTACTTAGCATTAAAAACAAAAAACTCCGCTTCAGATCTGAAGAAATGTTTCTACTTCTTAAAGCTTGTCTTTCCCCCCCCCAGTCATATGATACCAGTATCTTTTTACAAAAGATATTGTCTCCATTTTTATTTGTTGACATTAAAAAATGACACTTGAGGATCACGACCTCACAATGAGACAAGGCAGTGCATTTGCTCATATACATCATTAGTATTCTGTATAATTTGTTATTCTCAGGTCTTTTGCTTTCCCTGCATTTTGGGCCAGTTTGTATATCTGTGTGTGATAATGTGCTCAAGGCACCCAGACATTTGCTTGTGAACACAATTCACAGTAGTTGAAGTCCCCTTCCCCATCTCTATGCCATCTTTTATGTCTTCTTCATGTTTGCCCCAGAGTAAATCAAAAGAAAGCTGTAACCCTTAAAAACCAAGGCTGAATTATCTCCCAAAGGAATTATGCATCATTCTGCAGCAGTGGTTTCAAGAACTATATGACACATTTTTCAAAACATTTTGAAGTATCTTTTTCAATTCATCTCTGAGCAAGATATACCACTCAAATAATGATCCTCTGTTCACTTTAGTATTAGCAAATCGATGACCAGTGTCATTAGCACAATGAGGTTAGCAGGCTGCTGCATTAGGCAATAGACTGCATCATCTACATTACCCTTGGGTTCATTTGCAGCTCATGAAAGGAAAAGTGATGTTCTCAGAGGCTTGTGTTGAGGTGTTAGTTAAGATCAGATCTCAGCTCAGAATGCATCAGAAATTAAAAATGTTATATGAAAATATTTGAAATGAGATATTGTACTGATAAGCTCCATAGAGTAGTGTCCAGACAATTGCATTATGACTAATGCAGGTCAAGCAACAAGGGGAAATGACCTATATTTAATAAATTTAATTTGTGACTACATAATATTGATAGTCCTAATTGAATAACTTACTCAATACAAATTCCTAGTACTCATCAGATGTATTCTCTCAGGAACAATTGCAGTATAGAGCTTATATACTAAATCCAGAAAAGCTATTTACATTATGCATTACTTGTCCAGGGCAGTCATATTTGCTGAGTAATGTAACTATAATATAACATAACAATATAACTATTCCAAGCAACCTGGCTGAAAAATGACACCACTTTTATTTAGAAGCATAGTAACATGCAGACTTGTCATTATTGTCATCAACAGAAACTTGGCTGAGATGCCAGATTTAAATTGCAATGTTTAGGGCTCCCCTCTTGCCTCTGTGCAATTCCAAGACTGCCCCATGGAAGAATGATGTAATGCAGTGCTAGCTACAAAACAAGACCTAGGATTTTTTCTTATTTTGGAAATTGTTTCCTACCCTGTATATTACTTAGAATAACTATATGAGACCTGACCATTAAAGATGTTACAGTAATAAGCGTTACAGTAAGCAGTAGTCAGTGTTAGGGGACAGGATTTACAAGGCTAAGCTAGGTGTTGCAGTGGAATGTTCTTTACATAGACATAAATACATGACACACAAATCAGAAAATAAGGAGAAGATGTGTCACATGGTGGGACACCTGTCTATTACATTGTTACTACCTAGCACTTTCCCAGGAAGCAATGAAGATGGATTTCCATCCTGCTTTGGCTGCACAGGCTCCTATCCAAAGAAGTGCCCAACCTACCTGGTTATAGCTACTGGAACTGGGTAAACAGGGCCGAAGGAGGAGGGGTGGCAGTGTCAGGCGGTGCCCTTCAAATGGATGGGAGGGCATCTGGGGAGTGGTGGATTTGTTTTTGGATTAGAATCTGTGGCTGTCTCATACAGAAACAGAACAGGGAACTGGAATAGACCCCAGAGCATCTCTGTTCTAGTAGATACTTCATTGCTCCAGCCATGTTTACTATTTTGCTCCAGCCTAGCATAAGAGAACCTGGCATGGAGTGGTTCCTCATCTTGTATGTCCCATATGTGTTTCATTTTCAATTGAGACAGCATCCTTTTGAGACTTTTCTTCCTCCAGACATTCACTTTTATAGTAAGAACAGCCATAATCAACTCGCTAAAAATCTTACACACCGCAGCAGTCTGTACAGTACAAACCTGTACCTTCCTCTCTCAAGTTTTTGGTTTTCTTCTGCAAAAACCCCACAACCCAAGACAATCACAACTCCCTGCCAAATCCCCAAACATTGCTCCTTTTCCTCTGAGCCCTTCAGCACCCACTACACTTTTGATTATTCCAGTGTAGCATCTTTCTGCTCTCAGATGAAGGATTATTAGGCATTATCTTTCCTTCTCCCTCATGTTTTGCATCCCCTGGCTGGCAGTGCTATATTCTGGGCCCCACATTCTCTGGCAAATGATCTGCAAGTTCTTCCTTTTCTGTTGTGAATTTTCTCATGTCTGTTCTGCCTTCTGCTCTCTGTCACAGTTGTGTGTTGTTTTTTTGGTTGTTTGTGAGGGGTTTTTTTTTTTTTTTTTGTTAGTTTTTATTTTCTTTGATTTTTTTCCCAATTGGTTTTGATTTTGGTTTTGGTTTTTCTTTTTAGTTTCTCATTCCTTATCCCTGTTTCTGCATAGCCCTCTCTCCTCTGCTATCTTTTCTTTCCACTATTGAGCTACTCCACCTGCTACTTCAGGGTTAATGTCTTATCTTCTGCATAATCTCTGTTATCACTTCTCTTCTTTGGATCTCTGCTGCTTAGCTGCAGCATCTTTTCTGTATTGATTTTGTGCTACAGAAAAAAAACCCAAACCCCCAAAACCCTAGAAAACCCACCCAAACCAATCAAAAAACCCCAAGCAACCTCCTATGAAAATTCCTACTTGCACTGCCTTCCTTTCACTGAGCTTCAGCATATAGACACCACTGACATGACTTTTTATTGCAACTGACTGCACACTTGGCTGACTCCACACATCTTGTCTCTGACATGCCCCTCCTTGCCCACAGATCCTACAGGCTTTGGAACATCAAACATAAATTAACAGTTGTTGCTTCAGTATGTACTGATTCTTTTTCTGCTCTTCTGCATATGGCAAAATAGCACTCCTGAAGAAGAGTGTTGGTTACCAACATGGAAAAGTACTCATTTTAATTATATATCTTCTGTGGTTTGAAAAGCAGCAATGTTGCTGTTGGATGATACCATGTATGGTTTGCAGAGGTTTGGCTAGGTTAGAACCAGGCGTGCTCGTACATCAGAGCTGTGGAGCAAAAATTGCTTGATATGAGTGAAAAAACCCAAACAATCCCCACTCGTCAGACTCTTCACTTCATGCAGAGGAATCTGTGCTCCAGTGTCTGGAGTACCTCCTGCCCCTGCTTGTTCACTGACCTTGGTATCTGGTGTTTCTCTCACATACTCTCACTCCTCTCTGGATGAAGTTGCAGTTGTGCTGTTTTATTACCCCCTTCTTAAGAATGTTCTCCCAGAGGTACTGCTGCTGTCACTGATTGGCGCAGCCTTTGCCAGCAGCAGGTCCATCTTGGAGCCTCTGGCATTGGCTCTGTCAGACACAGGGGAAGCTTCCATCAGCTTCTCACAGAAACCAGCCCTGTAGCCCCCATCCCACTACCAAAACTTTGCCATGCCAACCCAGTACATCCTCAAAGGGGATGCATATGCATCCTTCAAAAAACCAGTGGGTTGTGATACCCATATCTGATAACAGGAAATATTTTCACAGGCTGAAATTTCTTGTAAGAAAAAAATCTAAAGAATGTCAGTACTTGTAATCAGAGTTGGTATACTATTAAAACACTTGTACCTCATTCACTGCATTCAGTTGTCCCTCATATATAGTCATTGCAGAATAGACAACTATCTAGTGACTCATTTATAGGGAAACGTATGGTTAGTTTATCTGACATTAGGTTCAGGAAAAGATGAGTGAATCAATCCTATAGATTATTTTCAGTTGCTCATTAGATCTCTTCCCAAACTTCCTCTCCCTCAGGAGTCTGACTGCTATATATACTTTAAAATTGTGTGGGTGTTTTTCTAATGCCATCACAATATGGGTTTTGCCATTGCTGATCCATGCATTGTTGCAGACCATCACTTGCAGATAGGAAAACCACAGCAGTAGTAATAGGCCAATTTAACTGTCTTTGCTCTTCCTGCCTATTAGTTTATTTTCCTTTGCCTCTGTTTCATTCTTTCTTCATTAATTTTTATGTTGATGTAGTGTGTTGATAAAGAAGTACCCCACAACTAAAATGAATCCAAAGATGAATGGATCATAGTGACCGAAGATGGGCTTTTCTACAGTCCCTCAATTTTTCATCCTGAAGATGTTAGGACTGCCTGGCTCTTTTTCCCTGTTATATCTCCAAAAGCACAAAACCTCTTGAAACTCCTTTGCACAGTATATCTTTCTCCTTACCTTTACTTGCTGCTACTTATTTCTCCTTCTATCACACTTCAGGTGTCTTTCTTGCTCCCTACACTCTTGGCAGGCTTTTTTCCTGACAGCACATTCTGGTGCCTTTATCAGCCTGAAGGTTCATGAGATGAATGCAACTGCATATCATAAAAGGCACTGTAAGATACTGGGCCTGTATTCAGTATCTCAAATTGACCAAGAGAGGACCAAGTAAGACTTAGAGAAGGAAGTGGTTATTACCTATTACACTGAATACTAAAGACAATGCAGAAAACATATTTTCTGGATCCTGAAGTCCATTGTTGTGACAAGAAAGAGGAAAGCCATCTAGGTTGGTAAATGGAGCAGAATGGTGAATGTCCTCCAGAAGATTTGGGCTTTCCATAATAATCTCACGCTGTGGAGAGTGGGCTATGTCTATACTTGTTTTGCCTATCAGGATGGCTGTTAATCAAAAAACTCATCATCCTTTCACTGGCAATGACATTGAGGTAAATTCATGCTTTCTCACATGTTCTGCTCTTTTCACACATTTGGAAGGAGTATATAGTAAAGGTGTATTCACCAATGTACAGAAAAACTCACCACGAAAAAAGCACTTAGGCATTACCTGCACAGCATGGGATTGAGATGCAGTGCCAGGGATCACTATTTTGGATTTTCATTTGCACTGAAGCCTGAATGCTGCCGTCACACTTAAGTGTCTGCATTAGTCAGGACTATAAAACCTAAAGAGAATTATGAGTCTCTATAAGAAAATTCCATTTCTGGTGCAACCTGTTAGCACCTGTGGTACTGCAGTGTTGCTGCATTGTCAAGGGGTGGATTTATGCAGGTACTCCATTACCTAAGAATGATGGGCTTGTTTTCTAAGCTCTGAAAAGCAGAGTCAGTGTTGGCTATGAACAAATTCACTCTCCTTTACATCACTATCTCTCTGAACTCATATCCCTGCATTTGGGGAAAACACTGGAGAGCATCCTTCTTTCCAACCATAGCAACGCTGGTGGCAACATCTGGGTCTTGCTCAGAGGCAGATGGCAGCTAATGCCTGGCTGGAGGGGGCCCAGGACGTGGAGGCTGCTGGCAGCATGACCAGAACTGTGTTTGTGCTGGCAGCAGCCGCGGTGCCATTTGCTGGCGCCTAGGGTCTCTGGCTGATTCCCAACATACATGTGACAGCACTTTGTCCTCCTGTGTGAGCCAAGCCTGTTTGAATGGGGCTTCCCTGCTCTCAACTACCTTCACCTGCTGTAGATTTGCTTGAAGAACCCATATGATTGCTGTGATCAAAGCAGTACATTTTGAAAGGCATCTTTAAAAGAAGGTGGCCTGTAGGAGTCACAGTTATTGCCCTGAAGACATATTAGAAATGGGGCTATATCACAGGGTAAATGCTTAGGTCAGTTGAATTAAGCACAGCCATTCCCTTCTTTCTTTACTGTGTCTCTGGGTGGGTTGTTTGATTCTGCCCCAAAATGTTGCTGAAATCTGTGTCACATGTGCTTATGAATTCTCCCTTCATCATGGCTTGTAAACATACAGAAATAATGGGGAATTCTGACCACGTAGTTTGAATTTTGCATCTTGTATTATAATGAATCAACCAGTTGGCTTAAATAGCTGAAATGGTCAATGGCTGCACCTGA
>NW_008656021.1:26373-31210 GCF_000695815.1 Acanthisitta chloris | reverse complement strand
TCCTGCTTCTTGTTGCAGAATTTTGAAGATTTCCTTCTTTCTGGTCCTGGTGGGGATTGAGACCTACAGTACTTGGAGTATGGTGCCAAGGGTTTCCTCTTTCTAACCAGACCACAAACCATCTGTCAGGCCTTTTCAATCACTAATTTAAAAGACAGATGGATCACCACTAAAACAGCTTCATCTAATTGAACTTGTCAAATGAAACTGTCTAAACTCTATCAGATCTTGCTGAAAAAATATGCTTTAAAGAATTCCTGAAAAAAATAGTCTTTGGAATAGCCAGGATTTTTAAAAACAATTAAAAACTATCCCATGTGGAATCAGAGCATGCAGGTTCTCTCAATTCTCAGGTAAAACTACTTTGTTGATCTTGGAGCATTCACAACCTTTTGAACCTTAGCTGATGATGCCTTGCTCATGTCCTGGCATCCAGGAAGGAATTGTTCTCTTATATCCAAATGGAAACATTTCATGCAGCACACGGTGAAGGAAATGGCAATTAGGTATTGAAGCTCCCAAAAGCAATAGCTACGTGTGAAAGTTAGTCATGCTGTTGCTCTGAAAATTGTTTACTTACTAAATTTTAAAATATGACCTTAGCATTACTGTTTCCGTAATCTTGCAAATATTTAGCAAAACTTCACTTTCTGTAAATCACTTTAGTTGAGTTGGTTGATGTAACACAACAGTAATTTATACATGTGTAAGTATGCATGTATCAGTGTGTCAGTTCATGGTCAGAGATACCCAGGGATGTATGGGAGGTTCTCTTTTGTTGGTCTGTGTGGTTTACAAATACTATAATGGACACGGAATCAAAAGTATTATGGGAATCAATTGCTCATGAGAGTACATGTACTCCCAGTGCTCCTCTCTTAAACAGATCACTTCCTACTTTGTCATCTTTGACCACTAATTGCAGAGGGCATTTCTGAGTTAAATAACCTGCAGGGCAAAAATTATTTATAAAAGATTACACACAGAAGACTTTGATACATTTTTTAATGCTGTATAGATGAGAACACTAAACCCTAGAGGAGACTGTTGCATTTGTAATTGCTGCTTGAGATGCATTTACCATAACAGGTGACAACATGCATCACGAATATCAAATGTGTAATATTCTTTTTGTACTTGGCTGAAAGTAATGAAATCTCTGAAAATGCTGTGAGGCATATCCATGCAGAAGTATGTCTGCCCTGAAACTGCAAGTCTGTAGAGCTTTCATACGCACATGTCATGTGAAGTCCTTCTGTTACGGAGAGCGAGTAGCAGTGTCTGTGCGTAAGCATGCGCGTGTGTCTGTGTGCATGTGCTGGAGGGAAACGTCAGCTCAGACTTTTTCTTACTTTTTGCATGACTGAGGTAAACTCTTGTGATACCCTGCTGTTTCCTGTTAGTAGACTGTCAGAGGAAAGATATTTATTCAATGCCAAATGTAATTTTGGTTTTATGTCTTAAGGATGTATTTGTTGTTAAATTTAAGGAGGAGTTTTATCCACCAGAGCTAGAATTTTAACTAACGTAAATTAAGCGTAGAGCTTCTGAGATCCGTGGAGATGCTGTGCAACAGATCCTCAGCTCTTTTGTGTGTGGATGCAATGAGGGAAAACTCACATTACATGGTATAAAAGGAGAAAGGGCAAGAGAGAAGAGTGAGAAAGAAGAGATGTTTTCCTAATGGGCAAAAATTAATTTCTCTAGTGTTCAAGATTCTGGGGAATAAGGAAATATTTGCATAATACTGACTGCCTGAGTACAAAAAAAAATAGTTGAGGGAGCCATCCTCATTCAGTAACTGGCTGAGAAAAGCAGAGGCACAGCATCTGGAGCTGATATCTGAGACAGAGGTTCTGGGAAGAGTCCCTTCAGATTAGCCAGAGCAGGAACTAAGCTCAGTCTCCAGCCATGCCATCAGTTGTTTAGCTTGTTAGAATCCCTCTCAACACTGAACAACCTGTCACTCAAAAACCAGAAACAGTCAAGTTTTGTTACAGGGTGCAGAGGTAGGCACCATGTGTTTGCTTCATTTAAGTCAGTATTCCCCTTGCTTACCTGAAATCCAATTTTCAGGTGAATCTAAACAAATTCAATGGTTTTAGAAGAATTATGCAAAACTCAGAGTTTAATGTTGCTTGCTCCTAAAACTAGGCACTTGTGACGAATGAATTCTGTTCTGAAATTTTATGTAGAGTTATTTTATTTGGAAAGGCTAATCTGTAGTACAAAACCCTACTATAAGAAGGCATCAACTGAAATAAATTCCCCATTAAAGCACTAAAACCAAATGATAATCAACACCCTTGAACGTTTCGTCATTGCTAAAATGTAAAAACTGCTGGTTTTCCAAAGCAAAATGTTTTCATCTTGAAAAGTAAGGTACCTCAAAAAGTGTCTAGAACTTGAAACTTGCAAATATTTGTTTTATGTTTCCCTTTACTGTCATTTTGTTTAGGTTTTAAGTTCATTAGAAACTTTTAAGTGTTTAAGTTTCAGCCGATTTGTGTCAGGAACAATTTTTTTCACTTAGAAGCTCGTGCAGAATGGGCTTGCTTCTTCCCCTGTTGCTGTAATGATTAGCTCATCTGTTCAAGTGAGACTCAGGACTTGACTCATCAATTGGAAATTTATGACTTGACAAAGTTCTCCTAATACTTCTTATGCATGTATCTTACCTTCCAGTGATTAGAGAAAAGGGTGAAGGCTCCATTATAAATACAACCAACATGTATCACAACCATTAAAGTAAAGCATCAAAATTCAGAGTTTTTGGACTGGTTACACTCCTAGCTTACCCCCTCATGTCTGTCAATTAGCAGGTCATCTGAGTAGCAGCTAGCACTGGTAATATGTGCTCTCCATATGCTTTCCTGTAAACTGGACCCAGCAGAGTGACAGCTGCATTTCTGAGCATTTAGCCTTGACCTGTCCCACATCCATTCCCAGTTCATAATTTCATAAGTAATTACAAGGGGATGGTATTTAGCCTTGAGTTCCTTTTAGATGGAGCAGTCTCCCTGTTCCTGTGATGGTGTTTCTGTATTTATATGGCCAGTATTTGTGCCCTTGGTTTGATGCAATTGCCTTGTTACCATGCCCTGATGAGCCTTTCCTGCTGCCATTGTAGCTCTGAAAGATGGAAATTGCAAGTGCTGCAGGTGGTGAGCAGCAGGGTTTGATTAATCCAAATTCCATTTTCGTGTTATTGAAAAAGGATGGGGCAAAAGGAATGCTCTGCAGCTGAGTGTCAAACATAGCCAGAAATATTGCAGCTATGGGAATGATGATATGGGTCATGAAGTAATTATTTTGAGCCGGGAATGTATCGTGAGACCATATCAGAAAATTGTCAGAGAGCATTGCTTTAACTCGTGGTTATGTAAGAGCTCAGTGAGAAGGCCAGACTGCAAGACAAGTGGCTTTTTGTCCATTGTTAATTAAAAATGTGATTTTCACCAAAGCCAGGCTGAGCTACAGGCTGTTAACACAATACATAGGAATGATATGAATTTGTTGCACAGATCTGTATCAGAAGATCATGCAGTATCCACACAAACAGGAAAACACTCTTGCTGGCCATGAAGTACAACCTTGTAGTAAAAATAATACCCAGAAATAATGAAAAGCTTCAGAAATAATAGTGGCAGCTTCATCCCTTTCCTTATTCCCATTTGCTACAGGTCACTGGTGTTTGGGTATTTCTTTTGTTTGGGGTTTTTTTTGACATCAGTTTAATCCTGGATTTCATGTTCTTCTAGATCCTTCTCTATTGTTGATACCATAGCATCGCTGTGTTCATGAGAAGTGAGGAGGCTTTTTGATGCCATATGGTATCATGCTAAGCATATACAGTGGGGGGAAGAAGGAAAGGGTTGTGTTTGTAGAAGTGGCTTTTGTATTCCCGAGTAACCATTACTTGTGATGGAGCCCTTTGTTCCTAGGGGTGGCCATGGGAAGTGAATAAATTCCTTGTGTTGCTTTGCTTGTGTGTGCAGCTTTTGCTTTACCTATTACTCTTTCTTTGCTTTATCTATTTATCATTTTTACTCTTCTGATTCTCTCTGCCATCCCAACAGGGATGTGGTGTTTAGCTGCCAGGTGGGCTTAAACCACAACAATCCTTTTTAGTGTCCAAAGTGGGGCTCAAACGGTTTGAGATAATGACAGATTGGATTGGCATGTGCTACATCAAATTTATAGCTGCTATTCCTGTGTAGCTATTCATCTGCAGGCCTTGTGCTTGCCATGGGGCTTGCTTGCTTGTGCTCCTTAAGGGCTGCTTTTTGCTTTCACTGCTTGCTGTACTGCTATGCTGCTTATCACCTTTCTCTGCTGTGCCTGGGAACATGTTTGATAACAGCAATGGTGTTGCTCCTGGGATGGCAGATGGTCAGGAGCTGCTGTACTGGACAGGCTGGAACTCCAGTGTGAACTTGAGTTGAAGGGTCTGTGACTTGTGGATGAGTCCACAAGGGAGCAGGACACCCTGAAGCCTCTGTGACCATAGATAAGAGCATGCCAGAGCATGTATATCTTAAAGAATCTGTGTCTGTGCCACAGGAGGTGTAACTCTGAAGGGATCATAGCCCAAGAATGAGTGAATGAGCCCAAGGCTGGTGAAGGTATGCCTTGAAGCATCAGTGGCTGTGCATGAAGTTGTACAGGAGCACCTCAAAGCATGTGACCATGAATAAGCTCATGACAACAGGGTAATTCCCTGAGCATAAACTGACCAAGCTGTAATTCTTCTTGCAACTTCGTAAGAAAACATGCAGAGTCTAGTGGAAAATGGAGGTGTGAGGGACAGGGCATAATATGTTTGAGGGGCTGGTTC
>NW_008656021.1:4573-26329 GCF_000695815.1 Acanthisitta chloris | reverse complement strand
GGATGGGGCTGGTGTAATGGGGCTGAGCCCTGCTGAGCCTCAGGACCAGAAGACTGGCCACATCTTGCTTTGCACACTGGGCAAGGCTCAGATGGTGCTGTCTTAACCCTCACAGCCAGTACTGTGATTCTTCCTGGGGCATTTTTTCTTGCTATGAACAAGTAGATTGAACAAGTAAATTGTGCAAGCCAGTGCAAAGAGGTTTGGGAATGCTGGGAACCTTTGGGCTTCATCACAGTAGTGGAGTGGAAGAAGCTGTTTTTCAGGGATGTTTTTTTCTGGGTTGGTCTGGGTATCCTTGTGTTTCCTGTCAGTATGCTTGGCAAAGGCACCACATGCACTACTAATTGGCTCCTCTTCCCTGTGCTGCCTAGCTTCCAATAGCAGATTCCCCTCATGTCTATGCATTACTACTCTACTATCTGCATTGACTGGGCCACAGAATGGCATTGGCTGAGTACCAATTATGTTCAGTTGCAGCTGCCCATCAACTAAGTCAGTCATAGGTTTGCATACTTGTGTGTAATCACAGCACAGAGCAACACCCAGCTTGTGTCTCTTTTACAGCATATTTTCATGTTGGTAGCCCCTTTTACCATTAACTGGTTTTACAGGCACATACTTTGGATCTGTCCTGCAAGGAGAATGAAGAAGCTTTGAATAGGCACTACTATGCTTACAGTGTAGAGTATTTTGTGGACTTGCAATCCCTTCTTCTTTTTCTTCAGTCTGTGCTCAGTGTTAAAGCAGAGGCTTATGTAGGAAAATCCTGCAGTGATCCCTAACAAACAGAGCATTCAAGCTCACATTGCTGTGCATGTGCACAGAATGATCATGTCACACTTCTGCAGACTAACATAATGTCAGTATTTCTAGTAGTTTGCATGTACGTCTCAGTGACCTTAATGTTCCTCTAACAGGATTAATTTATTGCTCTTTTTTTCTCCTGAGATGCAGAATTTCCTCAAGTCTTTAAACCAAAAACCAAACCAATGTTAGCTATGTGGGGACAGCAAGCACACACCTGCATCCATGAGTGCTCTCAACTTCCCTGTGGCTGGGCCAGTAGGGCATGCCTATCTGTCCTGGCCACTAGCTGCTCCACATCTCCATCACTGCCACTTCCCTGGACATTTGCTGAGTATGAGCTGTTCCCTTTCCAGCCAAACAGCTCATTTTTATCTGTGTTTGGTGGCTTACAGTGATTCCTGTGAGTCAGGATATGATCATATGAATTGTTACTGGCAGGAAGGAGGGGATAAATAGGCTTAGGAGGGTGGGGGTAATCTCTTAGAGTTGTAACTGAGAGGGGAAGTTAAATCAGACCTTGGGCAGTAGGTGTCAAGGAATAAATCAGGGCTCTTCATTTGCAAGCACAGACGTATATGTCAAATAGGAGTCCTGTCCATCTTCACATGCAGCTTTCCCACAGAATATGGAAGGAGGGCACGAATCAGTGAACAATGAATGCACTCTGCAGACTACACACTTCTTGTATCAGAAGTGGATACCTCCATTCCCCTGTCTTATAGAAGCTGGTATAAGTCTGAGAGAGTACTGTGAAAGCTCCCATTCAGTGGAATTTTCCACTTGGCTTATATACATATGCATACTGTGTGCTGCTGGAGTGCTGGCAGAGTGGATACAGGGACTACAGAATGAGTGCCCTCCTTGATGCTTTTAAAGTACAGGAAAAATATAAGTGGATAATGACAAGAAATGGCTTATAAAACCCAACTCTTGAAAATGCTGTAAAATGGCAGTTATTCTGGGAGTGAATGGCAGGGTTTCACAAAAGACTACTTATCAGAGACCCCACGCATCAAGTTGAAATAGTGATTTTTGTATTTCCATTTATTTCAAATTTTACAGTCATTAGAATTGATAAAATATTATTTAAAAGCCCCAACATTTCTGACACTGACAGCAAAGAGTGCCACTTGCATCTTTCATTTTCCTCTGTGCTCAGTCTCTGCAGATCTGTAACCTAGGGCAAGAGAAGGCACCTGTAGCTATCTGAATATGCTGGAGCATGATGTGCACTGTGGGAGGAGCTGATCCCAGGTTCCCTACTAACCCAGCTGAACTGTCTCACTTGAAATGCAGAGCTCCTAGAGGAAAAAAAAATGGTTGCTGCAGCTTCCCCTTACTGTTTTGGTTGTGCTTTATGAACCAGAACTGGTTCCTGCCACCGTTGAGGTGTTAAGAGCTGTGAAACCCAGGTAGTCAAATCTCCTTGCTGATTACTGCAGATGTACACCAGATGGTGGAAGAGAGTACAATGCCTGTCCTTTACTTTTGACTGAAAAAAATTGCTCCCTGATTAACATGCTGGCTCTGATTATCACCACTTACAATTTTTTCCCAGGCATTGTATGGGAAATCTGGACTCAGAATCTGGAACATATATTTCAGTGGGCAGATAGGCACATCTTGGAGTACTGCAGCAGCTATGTAGCACAGAATAAGAAGGTAAGTTGGAATGAATGAAGAACCTATTTTTATGAACTTACGTTGTGTGTATCTCTTTGTACTTTTTTCCAGGTCCTTGCAAGTGTCTCCACACTTTTGTTGTATCATTAGGGCCTCACATACAGACCCTCACTGTTAAAAAGTTCATACTTGTGAAATGATGCATCTGCTTTCTGGAATCCAAAATTTGGCACAGGAAGGCAATTTTAACCTTGAGTTTCTTAAGAGGAGCCTCTAAATCTATCTTGCACACAGGAAAGAAGGCTGACAGAAAGGAGCTCAACCCTCCTATCCCCTATTGATGTCACCTTCATGTCTGAAGAAAGTTTCACCTTCTTCCGAAGGTCAGATTAACTAGGAAAAGTGAAGTTTTAGTTTCTTAAAGGAAGTTTCCTAGCAGAGAACTTCAAATGCTCTATTTTCTCTGTTCTAGGCTGTGTCTCTGAGGCCCAGCACCCCTTCCACTTTGCTATAGATAAAAAAGCCTGTTGTGCTCTTTCCTGTTACTCTTATCAGCATTATAATGCAGTATGTTTTTCCTGAGTTCCTTGCTAAAAGCTGAAGAGATGACACATTGTAAACAACCAAATCTCTGCTTCTGAGAACCAGTTTTGCATACTAAGTTTTGTATGGGCAAAGACTTAAAAAAATGCGAGATCAATCTACAGATTATGAAATATTAAAAGGAAAAGAAAGAAAATTTATTTGCATTGTTTCCCATTTTTTATTTTGTGTGGGGAAAAGAAAAGGGGAAAGAAGAAGAAAAGAGGAAGACTGTGTTCTTTTCCTGAACTCAGGGGCCACAAATATTTTTAATATGAAAACTGAGATGCCAAAGTTGGGCTTTAGAAAATATCTATAACTACATATTTTTTAAACTTTTTTGTAATCTGTATAGATAGCTCATACAATATAGATTATTTTATGCATCTATCTGTCTATCGATCTATCTCATAAAACATGGTAAAAATGTTATGAATTGGCAATGCTGTGCTTAGAAATGTAAAAAAAAAAAAAAAATTAAAAAATACCAATCAGACATTTTCTGGTCTACCAAAATCAATCTGTTGTTAATGCAGAACTCCCTACATTCAGTCATTTTGAAGAGGCTCTTAAACCATTTTTTCAGCAGTTCTTTAATTAATCTCTTTGTGTAATAAATAGCAATAGAGCCTTCAGCCCTTCTCCAAAGGGCCTGTAATTCTAATGTCACTTTCAAGGTCTACAGCTTGCACAGTCAATATATGTTAGACAAGTATAATACATAATAGTACAGATATGCAAGTAATAGTGCATATCTGCACTTTAGAAGCACAGATGAGCCAAAGGAAGATTAATAGGATTTGACAGCATGGCAAAAATGCTACTGTACAAGGACATCCATCTGTAGGATTTTAGTTAAGTATTACTGTGAGGGAAACAATCAGTGGAGTAAAATAACCCTTTGATGAGTGTAATTTGGCAACAATTTGCAAACATGATAATGTGCCTTGTTAATTCAAAGGTATTTGACAGAGATATCTTGGCATTTTCATTGCAGGAGCTGTCAGGAATAATCTGGAAGAGTAAGAGCCATTTTGGAAAGTGCCTATGTATCTTCAGCAATCTAATAATCTATAGTAGCAAGGTCAAGTACTTCTTTATGATACAGCCTTTAATCATCTATCAATTACTTTTAATTACAGCTGAGCTGCTGGGATCTTCCTTGGGATAAAATGAAAGCTATAGCTCTGCTCTGAAGAATGCACTATTGCCAAAGAGACAGCAGTTCCCTTTCTCCACAACCACCCTTCTATGAATCACAGAATTGCAGAATTGGTCAGGTTGGAAGGGACCACAGTGGGTCATCTGGCCCAACCTTCCTGCTTAGGTAGGGTTGTGCTAGAGCACATGGCACAGAATTGTGTCCAGATAGTTCTGGAATATCTCCATTGAGGGAAAACCCACAACCTCTCTGGGCAATCTGTTCCAGTGCACAGTCATTGTTGTCCACCAGGACCCCCAGGTCCTTCTCTGCAGAGCTTCTTTCCAGCAGGTCAACACCCAACCTGTACCCTGCTCGGGGTTATTCCTTCCCAGGTGCAGCACCTTGCATTTGCCCCTGTTGAATTTCAGAAGGTTCTTCTTTGTCCATGTCTCCAACTTGTTGAGGTCCCTCTGAAGAGCCACACAGCCCTCTGAGGTATCAGCCACTCCTCCCAGTTTTGTGTCATCAGCGAACTTGCCAAGGAAGCACTCTATCCCCTCAAACAAGTAATTGGTAAACAAGTTAAACAATACTGGATCCAATATAGAATCCTTGGGGACACCACTAGTGAAAGGCCTCCAACTAGACTCTGTGCCACTGAGCACAGCCCTCTGGGTTCTGTCACTCAGCAAGAATCAGTCGCCTGTAAAAAGAAATGGTGCTGAGCCCTTTACACATAATGCCAAAGACCTGATTGTGTCAAAACATGCATCCATGACAAACTGAATGAAGATTACAACAGAATATTTTGTGCCTTTCTGTAATATGCAGCTACTTGACTTCCTCTTCAACCTTTCTAGCTCTCTAGCTACACTAACAGCTGTAGATATATTTTATAAATAAATATGAACATCTGTATGGGTCAGGACTTAATTTTAATACCAGTAAGTCTGACACTGTTTGAGTTTCTTGTCTAGGCAGAAGAGAACACCTTTGCTGGGAGCCATGAAGGTCTGCTCAGAGCAGGGTGATCCCAGTGCTAAGCATTACCTCCCTCAGCAGCATGGTCCAGGTTGTCACACATCACTTGAAGTGTTTTGTGTAGACCAATAAAAGTGCACAGCATTAATACTCCGAAAGTAGAAATTTCATAGCCCACCAGCCTACCTGAGAACTTGCAGTTCTCCTTTGATATCATAGAACAAATTTTGCTGTGTTGCCTGAAGGCCACTGTGTCTTGCTCCTCCTCAGTGTCTCTATTTCCCTATGAATGTGGTATGTTGACAGGGTTTGTCTGTTAATAGCACAGTGATAGCTTTACTGATTCTGCAGGCTAGCACTGCAAGAGTCCAGCTGTTTATAAAACAGCAAGTAAATCAGAACCCAGTGTACTTCACATCAAATGAAGACTCCTTTTTTTACTCCTTTCTCTAGGTGTAGGACTCTTCAGTCGAAAACAAAGATTCATAGTATGACCCTACAAATAAGATCAGTGTAATTCAGAGAATGAAATTAATTTGTCAAGACCTGGCTTTGTTTGTCACTTACCATCAGTGTAGCTTCTTTTCATCTTTAATTTTTTCTCCTTTTCAGTATTTGCTATAAAGAGTTTTATTTAGAGGAAGAAATAGAAAGAGGATTTTATGCATCCATTATTTAATGATAGACTTTTGTCCTGAGGGAAAAATGGGTAAGAAGGATTCTGATGGCAGAATGAAGTGAATTAAAGATCAAAAGATTTCCTAAATTTGGCTGAGAGTTTATGACCTAATTTGCATAACTCTGGTTTTAATGTCAGTGACTTCTTTCCTGATCCATTGTTGGGAATTTTTTTGCTTTCAAATTTAATTGCTCGTGTATTAATTTTCACAATTCTGGAGCCAGCATCCCTGTGAGATCTAATTTAAGGACTGTATTTCCTCTTTGGAAAATAAGAGACAATTTCACAAAGAGAAGGAAAAGTCAAGATCAATGACTTTTTAAAATAGTATACATCAGTTCTTTACAGAACAGCATTTCTTTTCTAGAACTTCTTAGGAGGGATTGTTGTCTTTACAGGGAATTTGCCTGTATTCAGTTTTCGGACTCTCACTGTCACAAAAGGCCAAAAGAGGCAACACATCATTGCTCAAACTTGCCTAAGTAAACCTGATGCACACTGTGATTAGTCTGGGCAGAGCAAATTTTACTCTTCTTCACCTCCTTGCTGGCTGATGCTTCATGGAAAGAGCGAGATAGCCTGCAGGTCTCTCTATTGTAGTAGCAACTAAATGATAATTTATCAGAAATGTCTTAATGTAATGTATATACAATGTATGTACAGAACTTTATTTTCCAAACAGAACTCATTTTAGGGATAAAATTCTGTGCCAAAAGTTTTCTAACCCACTCTTGGCAGTGTACTCTGTGTGCTCTGATTCCCTGTGCGGACGGAAAAGAGCCACACAGCTGCCATAATGGGCCACCCATGCTGGTGTGGCCTCACAAATGCTGCAAAACTGGCAAAGCTGCTGAGCACCACGTCAAAGCGAGCCTGGAGGGACACAGGATCACATCCCACATGAGGGAGCTGCTGTGATTTCCCTCTGAAGCAACACAGACATTCACAACTGGTGAGCAGAAGGGCAAACCACAGGGCTGGTGTACTTGTTGCCAAGCCTTTGACTCCCCACTCTGGGATGATGAGTGGGGTGAATAATTTGGGGACCTCAGCTGAAGGATAAATATCCTCTTGCTTTTATCAAGGGACATGATAACATTTTCTACATCAGAGTTAACATCACATCCAAGATATATCTCAACAATGCCCTCCCTATCTTTCTCCTTGCTTCTCACCATTTTTACCAATAAAGTTGTGCCAAACATCCCTGCCAAATGGCTTCTGTGTATCTTTGTCTTCATTTTCTTGCCTTCTTTCCTATTATTACAGCTTCCAGCCTTCCTTCCCTCTTCTGGAAGGGAAAAAGAAAAAGGGAGCAAAAAGCTTCCAAAAGACAGTATTTAATAAAACCTTATTACTATAAAATAAAGCACAGAATAGGACAAAGAATGGTAGGAAATGTACATTGCTGTGTAAAGATGTTTTTATTGAAGAGATGGAAAAGCTTATGGATGCTCAGGTGTTGGAGCTTGGGCACTAATGGTATCCATGAAGTGCTGCACAACCTAAGCACAAGGTGTTCACATCATGAGAAAGCCTGCAAATACAGACAGAGCAGTATAGGCCATAGGACCTGAAAGCTTAAAATACGTTGTACCTGAGTCAAAGGAGAAAAAAAAAAAGTGGCAGTCCTAATCTTGACTAGTGAGGCCTCTTCTGCTCTGCTGAGAAGAAGCCTCAGAGAAAGTGCTTCTCTGTACCATTTTAAATTAATGAACTAATGTATGTTTCTGATAAGTAAAAACACGACATCTCTGGAAAGAGAAGGAAAGCAAATCACCTTTCATTCATTTGGCCTCTGTGTGACTTAGACAAGCTCCTGTTCTACCCTGTAAAAAACATATCTGTGTCATTCTGGATTAAGGCTACTTCTTAATTCAGACAGGAAATTATTTTGTCAAAATACTTGAGAAACTCACTGCATAGTCAGATTCTCACAACAAGGTCCTTTCTGGCAAGCAACAAAGCCACTATCAAAGACTTTTCTGACCTTCATGGACACATTAGAATGCTGCTGCTTCCATTTCTACCTCTATTTGTCTTGCTGGTTAGCCTAAAAGTCCTGAGGGTTTTGGATCTGCTGTGTCATGATTCTCCTTGCAGTATTGTAAACCCCAGGAGACTGCAGACCATATGCGTCTACGAGAATAGGTTGAGAGATGATTATTTTCTGACAGTAACTACAAGGAGAGTCACACTCAAAAGATATTTTGGAGAGGCTGGCTTTTGCAGAGTTGGGAACACTTAGTCACTCCTGCCATTCTCTCAATTTCCAGTGTGTGATGCAGTGGTGAGGTAGGAGAAGGATGGGAGTGATGTCTTGCTTTTGGTGTGATAGAAATAAGGGCTGGTTTGTGACTTGGCTTTCTTCCTGAAAATTTCCAGCATGAGATGGGAGACTGCAAATAGCAAATCACATTTGGCTTCTGGTACATAGAACAGCTAGGCAAAGTTTTCATTCCTCTTACTTTCAGACAATTGCCTAAAATACATTGAGACTATGCACTCCCCAAGGAAGAGAAAGACAAGATTAACTGACTTGCATATGGTCTTCCCATACTAAATCTAGCATAAGTAGAGTTACAAACATCACCATAAGTTTAGTTATGACACACATACCATAAAAAGGTACACCTCCTCCAAAGAAGAGCTCTTTTTAACTTTCCTGTAAATGCCACATTTCAGCTCTGCTGCTAAATGAGTGCATTTGCTAATGGAAATGCTCAGTTTTCCCCTCATGTCTCACAGTGCAATTGTTGCCCCATCATTGGTTTGCATCATGTTGGAGTAATGCAGCTGAAATGAGTGCAGGTACATTGGGATGCAGCTGTGTTTACAGCAATGAAAATGTGAGGAATCGCATTATTTAGGCAATGGAAGAAGAAAAGTTATTTAAAAGAGCTATTTGGAGTGGTTAATGCTTTACTCTTGCTTAGATAAATTATTTTTACATCTGCATACCCAATGGCAATTTTACTCTCTCTGTGACTAAAGGAAGACAATTTGATGGTGATATTTGGAAATACTTTAGATAGTATTGGATGCAGAGAAAGAGCATTCTTATACAAATGGAAAAGATGCCAAATCTGCAATAGTAATGAATTCCTCATAAATACCCTCACTCATGCCTTGCAAATGAAAATTGGTTTCCTTGAAAATTTTCATTGAAAAAATTCAGTGTAAAGTACAATCTAATTATTGACAAAGGTTATTATGTAGTGTAAAGTTTTTGTAAAGTGTAATCTGTAAACATTTATGACCCCTCATTGAAAAACAAAATCTAGCTGGGACATACTTTTGTGCACTTTTCTGAAATCTAAGCCATTGCATTTGGAAACATCATCCCTGGCAGCTGTACATTTAAGGCCACAAATTCCAATTTTGCGTCCCTGTGTTGGGTCACATCACCAGACTAATTCTTATATTTAGACTCCACTAAGGGATAAGCTGGGAATGCAGGGTAGCTTAGCAAACCTACCGCAGAAACAAAAAAGCAAATGCAATGTTTCCAGGATGTCTTTCTCTTCATTAGAAATTAAATGAGTCATAAGCACATAAACAGTAAGTAAATGAAGAACAAAAGCAACACTAAAGATGATACCCAAAGGCAAGTGGTTGCATCTTCTAGTACTTCACATTATAAACTGAATAAAAGGCCACCTCAGCCTTTACTACAGAGTCACCAGCCTAGTTAGACTTCTCCTAAGTTTCAAAAGGCAAGCTCCAAAGAAGATTTGGGTGCATCTTCAGATGGGAACCTCACTGTAAACAAGTACTTGTTTCTTGAATGCTTGGAGCAAAGGCAACATAGAGGGAGGCTGTCACAGCAACGTTACATCTAGGTACTAAAATATTGCTTAGTGTAGAAAAATATATGCTAATACTGGGAAATACTGGGGAAAATGCCAGCTATATCCCAACGGGAGGGAAAAATACAAACAGCAAGCAATATTAGAAATAAATTAGGAGTAAACTGTGTGATTGCAGACTTCAGGAGAAGAAAATAATACACGTTAGGAATTCAGTTTTTCTGCTGCTGCAAGGCTCTAGGAAGACAAACCCTAGGGTTCTGGGATATGTCACTAGTTTAAACTGTTAAATCCTGGCTTAGAGTGGCCGACAAAGAGTTCGAAGGACTGTTGACGATGATGAGTAATGTCAGAAGAAATGGGGGCTGACCTCTTATTTGAGAAATTGTAAAAAGCTAAAAAACCCCTCAGAATCAGTGTCAGACCTATGCAGAAACTTATGATATCCTCAGGATTTTCACTTACTAGCAAATGCCTCCAAGTAGGCAAATGACTCTAACGTCTTTACAGTGCTAGCAACTCATCTCAGCCCTACAGCTGCAGGCTTCTATGAAGCTGGTGCAAGGGTCACTCTGGCTTTAACAACTAGGCTGTTTCATTGTGCTGTGGCACAGACCTTTGTTGCCTCCTGAAAAAAATGCCTTTTTTTTTAATGGTAACAACACCTTTGCCTTCACATTGCACATTCTTGAGCTCAGCTCAGCCATGGTCTGACTAACTCTCATTTGGCCAAAGAGTATTAAAAGAGAGGTTTCAAAATGCAAACAGAATCTACTAAACTCTCCACAAAAGTGAAAGGATATGCTCTTGCAAGGCATTTTAATGGCTTGACCCAAAAAGAGGTTGAATGAGAGAGGGAGACCTCACGTTCAGTGAGCAAACACTGGGAAAAATACAATCTGCATTATGCATTTAATATCAGATGCTGATAATGTACTGTGTGATACAATCCTGAGTGGGAAAAGAAATAAGAGCATTCACTCTTTCACAGTGCCAAACAGTCTACTGCTACAGTAGAATAAAAGTATAAAATAGATAAAAAAGTGGATAAAGAAAACATTCAAGTGGCTTTTCTGTCAAAAGACTATAGTCTTTCCAAAATGTCTGAGCAAGTGGCATGAATGAAATTGATATTCAGTTTGATCAGAGGGCATTGCTGTATTATCTATTTATTTATGTATCTGCACACCCACAGCCAAGAACGGGGTAATAGTCAATGTCTTTATTCCTAATGTGGCTTATTTTTTCCAGGTCATGAAAGGCAGGTTAATATTTGATTTTCTATCAATAAATCTCCCTATACTAAACATATAAAGGTTATTCTGGAAAACACATCCTGGTACAGCCATAAACTTAGTGTGATAGTTTGTAGGAGGAAAAGTTCACTAGGTGTCTGGAGAATTTCACTGAAATCATCTGAATATACTGATGCTAATCCCTGTTACAGTAATTGTCACAGGTGATGTTACAGACTAGTATTTGAAATCTGTGACTTACAAATTTCATATGATCTCTTATGGACTCTGTTCCACCATCAAAGAAGCTGGATGGCATTGATTTCTTCTATCTCCCCCTGCTTATCTCAAGCTCTTTCATTTTGCTTATCATATTGATTTTCATGTTCACTTCATACTTTATCTCACCGGAAGCTTGTAATGAATCTATGTGGCCACCTAAACACATGTTCTGTTACAACCCTTTGGAAAGAGCCACTTACAACTATCTATATCAAAATGTACCAAGTAGCTACTGTGCACATCTAAACAAGGGAAGACATAGTTGTCTCAACCCAACTCACAGATGGAAGGCCTGTACAGTCCTTCTACTGAGTGCATGTATTTTTAAATGCCTGCCATGATAATATGGACTTAAAAGGAAAACACTGGAGCAAGCCAAAGAGACCTCAGTGTGAGTACTTCATCTTAAGTAGTTCCATTTTTAGAGGTTCATTTCACAACCATCTGCCTTTAAGTTGTGTGCCTTCCTCTCAGCCCCTTCTTTTCCTACACTGGAAACGCTTCAGAGTGGGAACAAGCTCTTACTCTCTGCTTACATTGTCCATAATATGCAGTTGTTATCAGAAAGGGTACCATTAGCACAAAAGGGACACCCGAAGTAGAGATAACAGTAATACTAATTACGCAAAACAATGCCAGGACAGCTATGATGACAAATTATCATTATATTTGCTTCCTGCTGGTCTTACGACTTTCAGTAACATTAAAATTTCACGGTTACTTCATTCCCATAGATACACTCATTTATCCTAGCTGGCCTGCTGCAGTACATAAGGATATTGATAGAGCTTTCTGCTGTACAAGGATGAGTCTAGCTGAGAAAGGAGGATTTGTACTTGAAACTGCTGCTTGAAACTAATAGCACAGAAAACTAACTTCTTAAAGATGCTTTAAATGAGTACTTGAGGGAAAAATAATAACATCACAAACACCCTAAATTGACTGGCAACCAGTGATAGAAAACAGTATGTTAAATTCAGAGATTTGTCCTAAGAGATTTCAGGTGAGTTAAAAATCTCCTTGGCTGAACAAAATTAGAAGACACATATGCTCAGTTTAGAGCTCTCCAACATGACAGCCAACATTATATCATAGAATCACAGTATAATCAGAGCTGGAAGGGACTCTTGAGCATCATCTAGTCCAGCTCCTGGCCCTGCACAGGACATCCACGAGAATCACACCATGTGCCTAAGAACATTGTCCAAACACCTCTTGAGGTCTGTCAGGCTTGGTGCTGTGACCACTTCCCTGGGGAGGCTGTGCCAGTGCCAAATCACCCTCTGGGTGAAGAACCTTTTTCTAATATCCAGCCTAAACCTCCCCTGATGCAACTTCAGACCATTCCCTTGGGTCCTGTCACTGGTTGCCAGAGAGAAGAGATCAGTGCCTGCCCCTTCACTTCCTTTCATGACGAAGTTGTATACAGTGATGAGGCCTCCCCTCAGTCTCCTCTTCTCCAGGCTATACAGACCAAATGATCTCAGCCACTCCTCATATGGCTTCCCCTCAAGGCCCTTCATTGCCCTCCTTTGGACGCTCTCGAAAAACTCAATATCTTTCTGATATTTTGGTGCCCAAACCTGCACACAATATTCAAGGTGATGCACACCAGCACCAAGTAGAGTGGGACAATCACCTCCCTCAAATGGCTGGTGATGCCTTGCCGGATGCATCCCATATACATTATCTATATGGATATATGTCTCCATATATATGTATATATCTCTCCATATATATAATGTGTATATATACACCTACATATCCATATATATAATGTAGAGTGATTACTGACAGTAGTTGTGTGCCTCATTTATATGTAGGCTCAAACAAGCTTCATCTTGTCCCTCACTGAAATAGGGATCAGCCGAGACTCGTGACAGAGACCTCCAGGGCCCCACAGTGCAGGTCAATGGAGCCTGCAGGTCCCTGGTTTGTGTCACCCACCCGTGTTTCCCATGGGACATTGCACCAGCCATGTCACATCTGGTTCACATCTGGTTGTTCTGGCTACCCACTACAGAACTTCTCTGTGGGAATAAAAGTGGGTTTCCATGACTGCATTGTCTGAGCAGCCTCCTGTGAATAGCCAGGCTGAAGGTATTTGAAAAGACTTCAAGGCTTGATTTGCAAATACTGAGAGCTCCCCCATTTCCACCTAATTTACTACGGAGCAGACCGTTAAGGGCTCTTCTCAGCACTGAACAGATCATGAATGCATTGCTAACAAACTTGCAGGGCTCACTTTGCTAGAAAACAGCAGCATCTCAGTGTTCCACTGCCTCTTTCCTCTTGTGCTGTTTACTAGCAAGTGCTGTCCTAAATGTGGACAGACAGGTTAAAATTCATGCTGAAGTATTACAGAATTACCTGCCAGAGCTGTATGAACACACAAAACCAGTATGCAACCCCTTTGGAAACCACAATCAGTGCAACCCTTCTGCCAGGGGATGTTTTTGGCAGTGAAAATGGATCAGTCATATGAGATGCCTCTAAACATTCCAAACCCTACAACACTTCTTAAATTAGCCTGGCTTGAGATCCTCGTCAGACACTTGGGAGACTAGATTACATTGGCTGGGCTGAGCAAAACCTCCCCACTCACAACAATTTTACCACCTGGAAGTCCTTCTCTCAAATGGGCTCTGCCAGGCTCTTAAATAGGGAATTCACATTCATTCAAGAATTCATTCATTCAAGAAGAAGGACTAAACTTATTTCAAAGCAAAACCAGGTAAACAAAAGAATTGAAAGCTCCTGTACTCAACTGCCTTTACGAGCTGTTTTGACTTTAAAAAAGACCAAACAACCGAAGCCCCAAGAGGCACCACAAGGCTTACCAGCATTGCAATTAAACTGAGTTGACAACATTTGGTTTTGTTAGTTTTGTTGTGGCTAAGTGGCTTATATGGATCATATGATATTAAAAGATATTTTTTTTATCTGCTCAGAAGCCCTTCCCCACTTACAAGGCAAAGCATATGATACATTTGCCCTCCTTTTGTTTGAGTGTTTTTGTTTTTCAAAATCTCAGTTAAGCTTCAATCTGCGGGCCCTACAGTAATATCTCTGGACCAGCCACCATCATGTCTCACAACTGTGAGAGTAATTCAATAAGCATCTCTTTTATTCAGGGACAATTCAAGGCCCCTACAGCTCCAGAGCTGCCTCCACCAGGAGCCCTGCCACGTAAAGTCTGAGGATATTCACAAGCTACACCATGCATCTGCAGCAAATTACCACTTGTAGTCAATGACCACTTTAAAATACCCTCACAGTTCTTCCAGGTAGTTTTACAAGAGGTCTAATTAAAATGAGCTTGTTTGAGCAATTAGTCTGTGAAGACCTCTTAGGTAATTGTTTTGGTGTGCATACAATATTCAGTTGTACAGGGTGCTTCCCAGTGACCTGTGAGCAGTGGCAGGTCTTAATCCTATTTCTACCTGAACGAGCCCCTGAAACATGCAGTTTTTAGTGCCATTTAATGCCTGCCCAGACTGTGTAACCTCCTGCTGGTACAGTATATTAGACTAATGCCATTAGAGCATGGATTCTCCTGAACCTACTTACCCATAGCAGAACTCCAGATTAGTTGCCAGGTGCCTGACCCATTGCAGGAACTTCCCAGCTAAGTCCTTCCCAGCTCAGCTCTTTGCAGTGTCACCCTGCAGCCTGTGGGTACCACAAATGTCAGTGTCCCCTGCAACTGCTGGATAGTGCTGCTGGGGCAAATGTACCAACTGCATTTGCTCAGAGAGTCAGTTGTAATACTTTCTGGATCCAGCAGCTGACCTTTCTCATGGCACCAAGGAGCATCCAGGAGAGGGGCTGGGAGAGGCTCAGCTCTAGGCTAGTATTTGGCTGGCTGTTTTGGGGAGTTCAGCTGGTAGTAGCACTAACCATGCCCTGATCCAGCCCCTAGAGGAGGTCTCATACCCGAAGGTCTTGTGGGAGAATGTTGATGGGTATCACCTGTAGTACCCACCCCTTGCTGGCTGCAGGCTCTAGGTTACACAATCCATGGGGCAACACTGCAGAGTGACCCTGGCCTCCTCTCACCAGCCAGATTTGGAGGGACAGGAGAAAATATCATCTGGTACATCCATTGAGGACAGTGGATCACAAAACCCTGGTCTTTGGCAAAAGAGAGAAATGGACTCAGGTACTCCACATCCTGGCAAATCGCAGGGAAGGCTTATGCCTGTATCTCACATATGCTGAATTCAAACTGCCTGGATGGCACTGCACAAGCATAGCAATGTCCTTTAACCAGAGACTCCAAGTCCATATTTCAGCATTGCTTTCTACCATAACAGAATTCCACAGCACTTAATCACATTCTAATTGACCAGAACTGCTGATCGTGTTATAACTAAATTGCAGTCTAATTTTACTTAGCTATAACTGATACAACACAAAGCTACAGAAATTAAACCACATCAAAAGGAAACTGCACTAAACACTGGCATGAATATTAGGCCAGAATTAGATTGAAGAAATGTGGCAACAGACCACCACCACCACAGCGACCACTATTTATAGAAATGAATATTTAGGCCCCAAGCAAATCTAAAATAGTTTTTGAATATGTGGTTTTGCCATGTTCATCACTCTAAAACAGAATTTGGATTTCAGTTAAATGGACAAAAGCTGAGATTGTAGCATGACAGTCATTGTGTGCTCAGCTTTTTCAGGTGTGTTGACTGGATATTTACCATTGGGTTTACTGGTGGGGCTGAAGTCCATGCTTCTAATGCCCATTTTTCTACTGCCATATTTCTTCCCTCTTGCCAGACCAGCCATTTTATTTAGTGTACTGTAGAAAAGTCAGCTCATTATGCAGATAAAAGTCAAAAGGTGTTCATTGTGAAGTCCTAGAACTAGGTCATTCAGTTCCCTTTCCAGATGTAATACTCTTTTTTGTATTAATGAACCTGCAATGGAGGTGGCACTTAACATTCCCTGGGCATTGAAATGGAAGTTGCCAGCACTTCAGCCCATGCAAAAGCAAGAGAAAGAGCTCTATTTAATGCTGGAGAGTAAATACCTGGCAGGCCCTGTTGTCATGCCAGGCTCTCTGAAGAGTGTTTGCTTTTCTAAGGCAAGTTCATGCAGATTTCCAAAAGCTATTTTTCAGGAAGGGAGCTGAAAATTATATCAACCTCTCTCCATACATAACAGCAACATTACTCCCTTTGTGTCCATCCTTTCTGCCATCTTCCCCATTAGTCAGTAAATCCAGTCCTATGTGGGATGTGAACTTTTACACCCACCAATAACTGATATTATTCTCCTTGTGGCACTGTAGTGGTGACAAGACACCTATGGCTTTTTCCTGGAAATAACCCCATAATGGTAAGTTCCTGACCTTCCACTGCTGAATGTATCCTATGGTATAATGTACACCTCTGGGCTCCTCCAGGATTTTGGTTTTAAGGGCAGGATACCTCACAAGTACCTGCCTTCCCTTTGATTAAACATACTATCTTCAACAATGATGCTAAAAGCCCAGGTGTGCAGTGACATATGTGGCCAGACATTCTCAGGAGAGATAAAAAGTAGAGAGATGCTTTAATGCTCAGAGAAACCACAAAGAAGAAACCTGGTTTGGTCATAAACCTGCCAGACCTAGGTGATGTTGCTCTGAAAGCCTGGCTATGGCAGGAGTGACTTCATCCCAGGAGCTGAAGTCTGAAATCTTCAAGCCCATGCCATATTTTCATCAGCTCATGAGGTTAATGTACAGAGAGCTATTAATCCTCCTACAAACAGATCATCTCTCAGTTCATTAAACATTATTGCTAAACTACCAGTAGCTCTTCCTCAATTACTCACCTCTGAGAAAAGTGACTTACAACTAAGTAAGAGCAGAAATAGATATTAAACTGTTTATTTCAAGGAAATCTCATGCTGTGCAAGATAATTTATGTTATTTAGTTTCTTTGGTAGGAGTGAACAGAGAGACTGAGTTTCTTTAGGATGAAGTATTTCCTTAATGCTGAAGATACATGTAAGTCATTCAGTTCAGAAATGATTCATTTTATGTTTCCAGAATTTGTATGGTGGGCAGAGCTGAATAGTCTCTTTCCTCCCACCTCTTCCATCACTCTGCTTGACTCTCTCTCCAGCATGCAGGGCCATCCCTTTGCCTGAGGCCATAAGTCTGAATTTCAGACCCTGGCACTAGCAGGAGGTTGCTTCTGCACTCTGCTTTTACTGCTGGAGAGGGGCTGGAGGGACAGGATCAAGGTTTGAAGGAGGCAGCAAGGAACCAGAGGAGCTGAAAAAGGTGACCAGATGAATAATGTATTTCAGCAGATTCTTTACAACCCTGCCCGTAAGGGAAGAATGAAAAATCCCCAATAAAGCTGCTGTTTCTGGTAAGAAGAGAGGACATAGGCAGTATGCTGGGGAGAGATGCCTGATGCTGGTTAAGAAAGGAGAGGAATCTTAAAAATTTTATAAAATGCAATGCTGCCTTTGAAATAATTTATTAAATGCATTTGTTTTTACTTGTAAGAGGTATTTGCTCAAAATATTGATCAATGTATAACTTTCATATCTAACCCATGGATACAACCCACAGTATAACTCCATTTCATGTCTCCAGAGAAGCTATCAGTGTCATGAAACCTCTATTTTTTAATCCACACCGACAACTGGCAGACCTAATTTCTTTACTTATAGAAGTAAAGTCAAGTAATTAATTTCCAGCTAGGTCTCAATCATGCACACTTATTTAAAAGGCATGCCACAGTCCTCAGAATAGCCCTTCTACTATGCAATATAAATCAAACCAGTTCTTTAGTTGAAAGTAAAGAGCTTTAGTGCTACTTTCCCCAGACATCAAAATTGTTGTGTGACTGCCACTTTGGTTAAAGGAAGAACATTGATTTAGATTTGTGTTCCCAACTGTGGATCCAGTTTTGAAATCTTTACTTTGTATTGTACATTCAAAAGAAATGACTGTAAAATGATGTATAGATGGCATCTTCTTGAATTCAATGGATAGACTCCAAAAGACCAATTGATCCTGGTTTCTATATTTTCCAGCATTACAGCTTTTTCAAAAAGACTCCTTTTCAGGGTACCTGTTCAACAGGTATGTTGGTCTCAAAGTCAGCCACAGACTGGGCTTCTTCATGGAACAGTAAGCTCCTGACCTCAGGAGAGCTGCAGAGCCCAAGTTACAGCTGGTTTCTTTGGTGGGAATTTCAGTTAACTAAGTAGAAACCAGCAGGATCTTACTCAGCTCATCAGCAGGTAAGAAATCCACAGTTCCAGTGAGTGACTAAGATCACCTGTTACATTACAGTGACTAGCTGTCTTCAGCAATGAGAGGGAACTTACACAAAATATTTATATCGATAAATTAGTTGACATTGAGCCCACTTACCGTGTAAACCAGCAGCACTTCCATTAAATTGATCAAAGCTAAATCTATGTTAATGTAATTCCAAATGGTTTTCTGAATATCTAGACTGATGGGCTCAATCCCCAAGTCTTATGATGAGTCTTTGCTTGCAGGACTGTGCAATGTTCAAGTAACATTTACAGCTTTAATCTAGATCAGGAATGAAATTTTTAAGGATTACACTCTCATCTGCCTAATGTAAAAACTATTTGGCTTGGCATTCTGTATTTTGTAATCAATCAATTCCAGAATTAAGTGACACATCTGCATGGCCTTGCTTCTTAGGGAACCTTTATGCTTCCAAACAAACAAGCCAGTTCTATTCATTCAATTTCCTGAAAGGGAAAGCATATAGAGGATTAGGAGAGCTTTGGGTCAAATAGAGAAATATATTTAGGTGTTTACAGTCCAAGAGCAATCAATAGGCACTCAGGCACCCAAGAGACTCACTGGAGCTTCTTCTCTAAGTAATACTGGCAGTTTTCAAAGGTGGTCCAGCAGCAGCTGGCTGGCCATGGGGGCTGCACCCATGCCTGCATGCGCACCACCACCAGTAAAGACAGTGGGAAAAGGCTGATTCCTGAATCAGGACTTTGCCTGTGCTCACTTTACCACCTCTCAATTCACATCTGGAGGCAGCAGGGGACCATCTAAGGCCAATGCCATCAGACCTGGTGTTTCTGAAATTCTGTTCCTAAACCCACAAACTATGCCCACTGTTCAAGCCATTTGGAGAGGAGCAGGCACTATTCTGTGATGTTGCATGGTGTCCATGCACGGTTGTACCATGGGCTCCTGGTCTGTGGGGCAACTCCTAGTATTGTAACTAGCATGTTTATCCTCAAGAGAAGTAACTTATAGTTTAATTTCAGTGGCACCATATCATTTGTAGGTCTTCCTCCATCACAAAATCATAGCCATATCAATAGACCACCTGTTTTTTCTCTCTGACATAGCACAACGAGACTCTTCCTCATATGTATATCTTTGTGGGGAACAGTTAAATCTAAAGCTTTCTCTTCATGTGTTTTGTCACATGAAATTGGAAAACCCCTTTAGGCTTCCTTCAAGCTCTGCACAAATGAGCACAGACTCAGTACCAGATTACTTTGTAGCACTTAGCTGTATTTACATACCTGAGTTAACCTGCTGCGCCTATACAGGAAAGTACATGGACTGGACCATCATTATCACAAAAGACCATCTGACTCATAAATCTCTATCAAGCATGATGTACTTCAAATAACATATATGGAAATTTAATGCTACTATGAAGTCACTCACCTGAAATAACAACTGTTTCTCAAGACCATCCTGCAGATAGGACCAGTGTCTGAATTACCAGTGTGAGCTCAGTGCCAGTTTTCTGCAGCTGGCTGCTTTCCTCTCATTCTTCTCTTTCCTAGTTATGATTTTTAACATTGTGTGCTAGACATCAGTGCCCCTGTCCCAGGAACAATGAGCTGCTGCCTGCTGGCTGTGATGAGGCAGCTGTCATTATTCCACAGAACTAAGTGTCCATGGCATTACAGCATGCAGTAGGCTACATTGCCACATCCAAGGGTAATGCTCTCCAGAATGACATGAACCCCTAAATGAGCCCCAAAAGGAAGAGGCAATAAGGCATGTCTACCAGAAGAGTAAGTCCCTTTTCTTCAGAGCTAACATTTCCATCAGCAGCAACTTTCCACATATCCTTAATAGAATTAATATATTCACAATTACCAGGAAAATAAATAAAATAATTCAGTACCTTCTTACATTGCAGAAAAAGCTATTTATTTATATGAAAGATTCCCCTCAGGGTATCAGCAACTACCTCCTTGTGCGCGTTGAAGATGTTAGACTACATTTTGGATTAGAGCTTGTTCTGCAATAAGGCTGCAAGGAAGGCAGCAGGGAGGCTGCTGGACCCAAACTATTTATGCCTGCTGGTTGTGGTCTAAGATCTTACCAATGATGAGATCAATCAGGGCCCTTAGCAGGAAAGAGCTCTTACAGCTGTAGGGTACAACATTACTCTCATGGAATGTCCTCTCAGTTCTGTGGGAGCTGAACCAACCAAGTTTCTCTGGCAAGTGCTGGTGAAAGGCCAATTTGTATTCTTCCATCACTGAGCCTGGCTTATGCTCCTGTATGCATCTGCAAAGACAGAAAACTCATCCCTGCTTTGACCAGAAAGCCATACATTATTTTAGGAAAACAGGTTTTCATTACCAACACATTTCTGGAACTGTATCTTGGCACAACATGGTATGCATTGCAATCACATGTCCATGACTAGGGTCTTGCTTGATGAAAGTCATCTACCCACCAGATATGACCATTTCCAGAGTTTCAGAAACTCTGGTCTCATGAGCACAGCATACTTTCTAATCACATAATCTTGTAAGTCATTGTACTGCAGCCGATTCTTCTCTCTTACAGGAAAAAAAAGAAGGTTAATGTACAAAAGGAAGGTTTCAGTTTTACAAAGCTTTCTTTTTCCACCTGAATGCTGCTAAGGTCAGGAGAAAGTCTGCTACCAGCACATAACAGCATTTAAATCAAGTGCTGAATACACTTCACACATTGTACAATTTCATCTCAGGAAAGAATTGGCTTCCTTAAAGATCACATGGTGACAACTTTTATCCTTTCTTAGCAAATGTCCTAGGAGTACTTTCCAACACTCACCAAATTAGAGCATTTTTCTGTTCTATAAGCATTTTAATAAAAGTTTTAATAAAGCCAGTTATAGATCTTAAAGATTAACAAAACTTTTTTCAACTTCCTTTCATGAACAAAATATCCCCTGAAATCCAAATGGCTGAGAGCGTTTGAGGAACCCATTTTAATGGGCTGCTTCCAGCTGTTTCTTACAGCTGTGGGAGAGGACCAGGTCTTCAGGCATCATCCATACCCAGATCCAGTCAAACATCCCGATGGGGCCAGACAGCCTGGAGTGGCACTGGAGACGACCATTATCTGTACAAACTTCTGATCCCTAAAGGTTTCTCCTCTGACTTCTGCCATGTTTTTGAATGACTTTTTTCAACACTGCACCCTTACAACTCTTTCCTGGAGGCAGCTGGATCTGGCATGCAGTCACTCTCATTGCCTTTCCATGCACACATGCACTGAGCTCCCCTCCTCCACCTCATGCCACCAGACCCAACACCATCCCTTCTCTGAGCCTAAATGGGCAAGAAGTGACT
>NW_008656021.1:0-4553 GCF_000695815.1 Acanthisitta chloris | reverse complement strand
CTGCTGATTCATCCCCCAGCACTGGCTCACTGTCAGAGAAGGGACGGCACTAAGTGGTGGAAACCATGGAGATGCACAAAGACAGGTCTGCCTCTTTGTGTGGCACCTGCCCATGAGCTGACTTTCACCTGTTACTAAGCCATAGCTGTCCTTTCCTGCCTCTTCTCCTTCTTCTCTTTGAAGTGGTGCACTGGGACTCTTTTCCTCACACCTCTTGCACAGGGCTCTGCAGAATGCCTGCACTGAGCTACAAGTCATTAATGATGTGCAGCTGACATAGGGGACGGGATAGATCTAGTGACAGAATTCAGATCCTTTCCCTCTCAAGCAGAGGAAATTTGGGGTACAATTTCACATGGGTCATGCCTGCAACCACCTGGGAATTTTACTAAATCTTGACTTCCACATTCTCCCATCTAAGTTCTACAGCCATTTCTCCTGGCTCCACTGTCACTATTTTCAGCGTATGCTGTCTTCCAGTGACATCTAGGGATAGAGACTAGAAATCGCAAGCTGTCCATTTACGTAAGAATTGTTTAAAATACATTTCAAGCTGATAAAACTGGTTTGTTTGATAAGCCAACGGCTGAAGGGACAGTAAGATCAGGAGAAAGAAATCTCTCATGTTTTGCAGAACTAAATTGATGCCCCAAGGCCCATTCCTCAGCTCATGTGCATTAGCATTAATTTCATAAAGTGCTCACAGAGATATGGCACTGACATAATGTTTCACTCTGGTACAAAGAACACAAACAAGATGAAGACATTTCAGTAATAACAACAAAGCACATGAAAAGGGCAAATGTCATCAGGAGCACAGAAACACTGAGGTCAAAAGAGCAAGCAATTTGCTCATGGAACTGGATCTACTGGATCTACTATTTAGTCAATGATACTACTACTAAATTACTCATTACATTAATATATTAGTCCTCTGCTCACAGAGTCACCATGTTTGGTGTTTCACCTATACAGGACAATGATATGGGCCCTGACTTGGAGATCTTACCTGTAGGGCAAGACAGAACCTATGGATGAAGACAGTAGAGCTGAGGGAACAGTGGCTTCATCTACACTGCTTTGCAGCCTGGCTTCATGTCAGACTTGAGCCTGCAGTGTTCAACAGCTTAGCCCTGCAGGAATAAAACAGAAGCAGCAGCAAGTCTTCCTGTTGTGCGTTCTTTCTTTACTGGAGCAGCAGGTAGGCCTCCTCCAGAGGACAGCCAGAGGCAGACAAGCAGGATTAGATAGAAATGCACTATGTGCCTGTGTAATACATCACAACAAAGATGCAGTAACATATAGACTGGCTCATTTAAAACACAATTGGCATGACTGTACAATCTACATCTGTTCTGGATTTCCCCCTGTAAATCTAGACTTCTTAAACATTCACAGCCTACAAAAACAAAAGAATCCTGCATTAATGCATGCCTGAAGCTTTGCAGAACCCCTTCAAAATACATCTCTTTGATGACAGAAGGAAACATGGAACATATTATCAGAAAGACATCAAGAGAAATGCTTATACATGTATCAGAAGATTTCATGTTCAAAAAAACCCCATGGAAACAAAAGAATGGAGAGGGTGAGGACAGAGGTAAGCTCATGGTTTTTCAAGATCTTTTGGATCAAACAGATAGACCTGTGCCATCTGAGGTCCAAATGTAGTGAACAGAAAAAACTCTGTTCAAAAGAAAAGGTCAAGTAAAGTTTTGAAAAACAAAAGTCAGTGGATGCTTTGCCAGGTGAACAGAAAAAACTCTGTTCAAAAGAGAAGGTCAAGTAAAGTTTTGAAAAATAAAAGTCAGTGGATGCTTTGCCACTATCAGTGCTACAAAATGCAATCCTTAGAATATGATCTGTCCAGCCCTGTCCATGAGCCAGCAGTGTGCCCTTGTGGCCAAGAAGGTCAATGGCATGCTGGGATCCATTAGGAAGAGTATTGCCAGGAGGTCAAGGGAGGTGATCCTGCCCCTCTACTCAGCCCTTGTGAGGCCACAACTGGAGTATTCTGTCCAGTTCTGGGCTCCTCAGTACAAGCAAGACAGGGAGCTCCTGGAGTGGTTCCAGGGGAGGGGAAAAAGATGATTAAGGGATCGGAGTTGGGACTGCTCAGTCTCAAGAAGAGATGACTGAGAGGGGACTTCATTAATGTATATAAGTATCTGAAGGAAGGGTGTCAAGAAGATGGAGCAAGGTTCTTCTTGGTGATGCAAACCAATAAGACAAGAGGCAACAGGCATAAACTGATGCACAGGCAATTCCATCTGAATAAGAGGAAGAACTTCTTTACTGTGTGAGTGACTGTACACTGGAACAGATTGCCCAGAGATGCCATGCATTCTCCCTCGCTGGAGATATTCAGGAACCGTCTGGATGCAATCCTGTGCCATGTGCTTTAGGATGACCCTGCTTAAGCTGGGAGGGTGGACCAGATAACCCACTGTGGTCCCCTCCAACCTGACCAATTCTGAAATTCTGTGATTAACTCCAGGGCAATTTCTCTTGATATGTATCTGCAAAGCAACTGGAAAATAAATCCATCCCTTTGCTTCCAGCACTTTGCCAGATCACTAAACCACTACAGAAAGCACCAAACCTTTCGTTGCTGTTGTTGCCACTGCTGTTTTTCCCATCAGGCAGAAGTGCTGCTCAACAGCCAGAGCCAGTAGCCCATCCTGGTGCAATGACAGGCAACTTGCACGTTCCTGGTGCCCATGAGAGAAGCACTCTCTCTGTGAGTAGTAGGCTCTCTGAAAGCTTCCACATGGGGGATTTGGAGAACGCACTGCTGCAGGGCTGATAATATCCTGGTGCAATGACAGGCAACTTGCACGTTCCTGGTGCCCATGAGAGAAGCACTCTCTCTGTGAGTAGTAGGCTCTCTGAAAGCTTCTACATGGGGGCTTTGGAGAACGCACTGCTGCAGAGCTGATTTAGTACACTGAAATAAATACAGCAAGAACCCTTCTGGACAGGAAATGTCTCTTAGGATAACATAAGGCAGGCATCAATTTTAATAGCTTCTTTGCAGAAATATAATAATGAAATCATGCACTTGGAAGATTTGCATATTGTCTCTTCATACCCAATTGTTTCAGCTAAGCTTCCCTTTTAAAGCAACCCTAAGGCCTTCCTCTTGAAAACATACCACAACAACATGAATATTAGTACCCTGAAATCAAATAGAGACAGCTAAGAAGGTTCTAGAAACTAATAGAGGAATAGAGATCATCTCCCATGATTTGGGTGAATGTTTGCTTTGATGATTTCTAGAACTTTATGGGTTGGCTTGTTTTTTCATCCCTCTCTATCTCCAGATTCCCTCTTCAGAGGTATAAGTTTTTAGGATGCCTTCAAGTTCTTGGCACACTACTTTTATTAGACATACAAAAAGTAATTAAACACTTGTAGGGATAGACCCACAGTAGATGTCAACTTCTGTGTGGTCAGATCTCCTCCCAGGACCAGAGTGCTCTGGTATGTTGAATTTACTGCCAAAGACCCAGCTGTGTTCCAGTCTGAACCACTGTGAGAAGCAGCCAAGATATGGAAATTGCACAGGTGTTTCTGCATACCCAGCTGTGTTCCAGTCTGAACCACTATGAGAAACAGCCAAGACATGGGAATTGCACAGGTGTTTCTGCACAGTGCAGACCGGATGCTGCCCCATTCAGGCTGGCTTCAGGTAGAGGCAACCTGCAGGGCTCTGCACTGCTCTACTTGAAAGCAAAATGCAGACACCTCCTTCCCTCAGCCACTGCAGACACGCCATTTATCTTCTATAGTGTTACTAAAGAATAATCTAGTTTCAGTGTGACTCAAGTCAGTACTAGAACTGACTTCTACTACCAGAAGAAATGAAACAATTTGATGACCCCAAGTGATGTCCCTCCCCTCAATGCCTTTAAAAACAGCTTAGCACACATGGGAACGATAGGTGAAGACTCCAGGACCAGCTACTTTCAAACAGAGCAAGGTTCACAATATTTTACATGAAGACAGACCACTACTGGACAATCAGAAATTTTCTCCATGTCACCGCTGAAATCTTACCTAAAGGAAAGGTGTGTATGGAAAAAAAATACTCTTCATTCAATATTCCCTGTAACAAATTCATACTGAATTCTCACTCGTATAATTTGTTTTAAATAATGTGTGGATTAATTTACAGGTTACTATTTACTAAAGGAACCTGGACAGTGGTTTCGCTCCATACCTTCAAATTCTAATCCAGATGTGCACTTTGATTTGAAGGTGTAAGTCACAGACACTGACAGTGTCAGATGCTGACAGGGATCATTTTGCAGGGCCATCTTTCACCAGTATTGCCAAGTGTAATGTGTGCTGATACCGATGATGTCCATTCAGTTGGTTTCCTGAGGCGTGAAGGTGTAAGTCACAGACACTGACAGTGTCAGATGCTGACAGGGATCATTTTGCAGGGCCATCTTTCACCAGTATTGCCAAGTGTAATGTGTGCTGATACCGATCATGTCCATTCAGCTGGTTTCCTGAGGCGCAGCCCATTACTCATCAGCATGGAATTC
>NW_008656020.1:2368-3258 GCF_000695815.1 Acanthisitta chloris | reverse complement strand
TAAAGATGTAAAATAAGTCCTGAACGAACTTTCCCAAACCTGCAGTTACTATCCCGGAACGCAGCTCCAGTGCGGTCCTCCTGCCCTCCAACACGCTCCCCAGGGACGCGCGAGGCCCCTGGAGCTCCTCGCTCCCCCTCCCTCGCTCCCGACAGCGCTGCACCAGCTCTGCCCTGCTCTCACTCTGCAAACCCCGAGTTGATTTTCATTCCTAGCGTGCAGGTTCGTGCCTTGCTCTGCCCAGATATCACATACAGGACCCGATCGCTTCATTTGGAATTTACTTTTGAGCTCAGGTACGTGCTGGTTCGTCATCGCTGGTGCCTTAGTCTGCCCCTGGGTGTGGCACCCAAAGCTCCGGTGCCAGATAAACCCACTGTGACACAGGAATCTCGTCTGGTCTTCCTGGAGCTGAGGATTAACTTCCCGCGGCTTCAATGGGAATAGTTCAGAAACGGTACTTATTGCTGAGGAGGCACAAAGAGGCTGCCCACATTTTCCCCTTGGAGCCAGAAGGCATCACCAAGGGGTGATGGGAGGGAGGATAGAGTCGGTGCTCGGGGTACCAGGTTTGTGAGGCGCTGCCACCACCCCCTAGTCCCTCCTGCCCTGCTGGTGTGTCCAGGTGCGTGGGGATCCGGACTCACTGCTGGGAGGGCTGGGGCTCCTTATCCTGGGCAGGTCTGTGCGACCCACCTGGGGACACTTCATTCTGCAAAGCACACACACCGCCCCGCACAAACCCACCGCCCACAGGTAAAATGGAAGATGCAGGTGGAATTTGCTGAGGAAGGGAATTCCCTGCCAGCCCAGGGCAGGGGGAAAGGGAAACCTGCTGACCTGGGAAATGCCCAGTGCACCCTGTGTGGGAGAGGCTCAGCAGGCAAACC
>NW_008656020.1:2099-2314 GCF_000695815.1 Acanthisitta chloris | reverse complement strand
AATTGATTTTATTTTTTTTACCTCCTTCCATGCTTGTTCCTTAATATCCTGCTCTGTGTCTCCCGGGGCCTGCGCACAGGAGATGAAAGCACAGAAAACCAGACAAGCCATTGGCGCTTCTCACTCAATTGATTTTTACACAAAATTTGCCTTCACGCACGAAGGATGGAAAAATGATCCCATTAATAATGAATAACAAAAACAAATGCAGGGAG
>NW_008656020.1:0-2005 GCF_000695815.1 Acanthisitta chloris | reverse complement strand
GGGGAGAGGGCTGGGGCTGGGGCGGTGGGCACCTCCAGCACAGGGGGCCGTGGGCCTCGGGTGGGCACCCACCGCCAGGAGCTCTGCGGGGACCCTCCGAGGCAGGGAGAGTCCTGTTCTGCTCCGGTACAAAGCAGAGCGAACTCGCGCCACTCGTACAGCCTCAAGAGTTATTTTCAGAACAGTGTTTTAAAGCAATTAAGCAAATTTGTCTTTAATGACACTCGTTGTGCTTTGCAGTTTGCCTGGAAATGTTAGATACAAATTTGTTCCGTCATCAAGACAGTTTAGACTTTGTTTCTTTAAGCACATTTGGAACTGTGTGTGGAGAAATATGTGGCAGCATCTGCGATAGAATGTTATCTGGAGGAGCAAAACAATGTGCAGAGGAAAAGGAAACGTTCTGACTGTTTTCAAATCCAGAGAGGACTGAGAATGTACAGTAACACTACACAAATCTGGATCAGCTGCTGTCAGATAGCACTGACACGTGGTAAACATCTTCAGCCTGCCTGGTGGAAATGACGCTCCCAAACGCCAAGCACAAAGCAGAGATGGTGTCAGAACCGCTGGGCGCCCACAGCCCCCTCAGGCAGCTGAGTCTGTGGGTGCTCAGGGTCAGCTCAGTGCCCGACCATGGTTTTCACTGCTGGGGAAGCCCATGGGGCAGCGCCGTGTTGGGCCCGGGACCAGCCCCACAGCACTGCCAGTTCCCAGGGCAGAGCTGGATCCCAGCGTGCTCATTATTTATAAGTGTTTGGAGGAGTGTGATCTCTCTCCGTTTACTCACAGTCATAACAGACAAGCTGGGAGGGGCACCAAGGCATCATCCTGATCAGAGCTCAACATTCAGAGCTCAGCGAGGGCAGTGAAGAACCCAGCGCCAGTTTGAGGGGGAGAGGTTTGTGCTTTTGGTTGAACCGCCTTGGTGTGACTCCCAACGCCCTCACGCTTGGAATGCTCCCACCAGGCAGGTGAGCTGAGCTGCTCTTTCCAGGAGCAGAAGGAGCACGGAGCAGGTGGGGAGGTGAATCACACCTCCAGCGTTAGAGGACAAACCCACGAAAATCGGTACACTGTTTGGAGAGAGGGAATACATTTGCAAGAGCTCTGCGGGATGCAGAGCTAAGGAAGATTAAGCTGGGCACCAGATGCTCACCCCTCGTTTGCCAGGACCTCGAGCATGGACCAAGTCCCTGGGCACTTCTCCCTGTTGCAGCTCCCCACAGCCCCCCACAGCCCCCTCCAACCACCACTACCACACCCCACAGCTCTGCCAGCGGGAACAAAACACGCCAAGGATCTGAGTCAGAGAGGTAGTTAAATTTTGATAGCTCAGTTGTCTTGGAATATATCTGTTCTTCCCCAAAAGCCAAAACAGATTAGTCTGCAGCCACCACGACATCCTGGACTGAGTGCACATCTCTGCTAGGAGAACCAGCACAGCTCAGGGATCCCCTTCCAGGTAACGTAGTGAGGACACGGAACAGCCTCTGAACAACACCTGAACTCCTGTTCATGGTTGCGTTGGTTTTACACCCTGCAACTCCCCACAGCTCCGGGGACTCGCGAGCGGACGGGGCACACAGGCACCTTCCCTGGAGCAGAGGAACGAGAGTGTGGGTCTCCTCGGGGTAGCACAAGGCAGGAGGTTTAGGGATGGGGGTTCTGGGCAGGCAACAAGGGTGGATCCCTTGGGTGGAACAGAAACCTCTGAGGCAGTTGCAGATGGGATAGAGCTGGAGGGAGAGCTGGGGCCAGTTCCGAGGGGGGAACCAGGGGGTGGTTTGGCCAAATTCTGATGCCGCCAGCAGGCTGAAATGCGTCACAACCCAAAATTGCTCGCATCTAATGACAGAAGGAAATACTTGGGGAAAATTTTGATAATCCTTTAAATGCTGAACTTTTCAAAGAGACAGTTTGTGCTTTTCTTCGGCAGTATTTAGCAGGGGTGCGGGAGGGACAGTGAAGGAATCCGGAATAATTTGGATAGCGCAAGTGTCCC
>NW_008656019.1:0-1189 GCF_000695815.1 Acanthisitta chloris | reverse complement strand
GAAGGAAGGAAGGAAGGAAGGAGCATGCTAAGGGCAGCCCAGGGAAAGTCAGGGAAAGGAGGATACAACATTTACATCCAGTGTTGGACCAAAGTGACTGAAAAAGTGCAAACAGGAAAGAAATGTAAGTTCAGAAATTGCACATTCCATCACAGACAACTATGAGTGGTGAGACACAAGCAACAGGGCCCACAGACACTCCTGGAAGAGCCATGGACCCAGCTGGGACTATGGATTGAACCACAGCAGGAACTCCGTCCCAGGTGGGAAAACCAAGTGGTTGTAATGGCAGGAAACAGCATTTTCTGTGCACTTCAGTGTGTCAGCGCTGAGTGGGAAGTCACAGTGTGGTCAGTGAGGGGGAAAATAGCTGCACAAAGTGCCAGTCATCGTTTCCATTCACAGACACACAGTGCCCGCAGGTTCCACAGGGACACGCTCAGCCAATGGACTCCGAGTGGGATGAGGATGCCATCGTGTGCCCAGCTGACACATTACAGAGCTGCGAGGTCCCTTGGCTGCTTAAACGTCTTCCCTCGAGATTTTATCAAACCATGAGACGGACAAGACAAGACAGGGTCTAAGTTTAAAGTGCCAACTACAGTACCTGCTCTGCTCTTCTCGCGGGTTTGTTTTTATGCTGCCATTCATGTTCTGTGTGTTGGTGATGTGACTGAGAGCACTGAGCTAATAAAGTCCTACTCCAAGCGTTCGAGACGAACACAGTGGGCACAGGTGAACTACTCCTCGAGGCCTTTTTTGTCTCAAATTATCACCTCGAGATGAACTCCAAGGCAAACTCCACGTTCCCTCAGGCACTCGGCTCGCATTGTATCACGGTGGAAAAGGTGACACTCCGCGTATCGTCCATCAGAATGAGGCACCTGAGGCCGGGAAAGATTTAATGGGCAACATGAGCTCAGGTCTCTAAGGTCAGCCCTGCTGGCAGCCAGCGAGAGAGACGGGACCTTCCCCAGTGTGAACACCACTCAGCCACCCGCCCGAGGCGCCAGGACTGTGCACTAACCCTCGGATGGGTGACACTCGCCCTATGCTATGTGCGCCCCACTGCAGCGAGAAGTCATCGCCGCCTCCTCGGAGGCCTCTCCCGCGGTGCACGGTCACCATCGCTGCACCTCACGGAAAACGCCACCCGAGCCCGCCCAGGCCCCGCGGGAGCTCACGGGCG
>NW_008656018.1:732-3290 GCF_000695815.1 Acanthisitta chloris | reverse complement strand
GGCACAGCCCCCGGGGCCAGGAGGAGCCCGGCTGGGCGGCGGCGAGGGGCCGCGGGGTTAGCCCACCACGGGTTGGGCACTGGTTGGTGTGGGGTTCCCGCACAGCCCTGACCCTTCCCACGGGAGCAGGAGGGGATTGCAGGGGGACAGGAGTGTCTCCTTGGCCCCTTCCCACCACGCCAGGGCCTGAAGCAGCTGTTCCTGCCAGGCAGTGAGGGGCTGATGAGCCACCACAGCCACAGCCCCTACTCAGCCAGACCTCTGCTTTAGGAGCTGGGATCATTCCTGATTGTCTCAGAACCTTCTGCATCCCACTCCAGCCTGGGACAAGATGCATTGCTGCTCACAGCCCTGGGGGGACCAGAGGTGCTGCTGCTGCAGCTCCCCCAAGCCCGAGAGCTCACCCCAGGTTGTCAGAGCTCACCCCAGGGCATCACACTCCCTCCCAGGGGGCTCCCAGTGCAGAAGGCAAACCTGGAGGCGTGTGGCAATGCAGAACACCAGCCCTGCCTGAACCTCCAGCCCCATCCCGCAGGCCACAGCCCTTCCCCTTTGCCAGGCACAGCAGCAGCTCTGCCCCTGGGCAGAGCAGCAAAAACAACCACCCCCGAGGAGCTCCAGGGATGTGTCCCATCCCAGCTGGAGAGATACCAGACTAGGAGAAACAGGGACACTGCTGCTTTCAGTCCTTTGGGGCTGGGCCTGCACACAGGGCCGGGGCTGAGGAAGAGCAGTGGACAGGGGACACTCAGGGCCCTGCTACCAACATCCTCCCAGGAAACACGAAGTGGGAGCTGAGTCACAGACCTGGAACACGCCAGTGGTTAGGTGAGAAATTGCAGCCAGGAACAGAAGGCTGCACATACACACCTCAGCCTGGCTGAGACCCCCTGGGTCCAACCACAGCCAACCCCAAGCCTCCAGGGCAGTGGGGAAGCAAAAATAAACTCCAAAGCAACTCAAATCCAGCCAACAGCTGATCTTTCTCCCAAACAGCAGCATCACATGATATCTATGTGTTCCTGTGTGTACCCTCTCTGAGGAAGGGATGAAGGCACTAGCAGTGACCCAGGGAGGAGGCTGAGGCCCTCCCAGGGGGGAGAGAGGGCAGGCAGGATCCACCACCGAAGCCACCTGAGCCCTCCACCGCAGTCCTTACCACGTACTCCATGGCCGGCGCAGGGCAGGGAGCAGAGACACAGCCCCTCTCTGGGACACTCAGCCTGGCACTCTGACCTGTGGTTCAGGGACAAACAGGGGGTTAGCCAGCCCTGCCCTGCCCACCACGGTGCCACGGGGAAGACCCTGTGCCCCTCCACACGAAGCACAGGCGGATGGGGCTGACACATGGGGAGAGCCAGGGAAGCCTCCTGCTTCCCATGGAGCTGGGATGGGCCAGGGCAGGAGCACGAGGCTTAGGTCTTGCCTGCACTGGGAAATGGTGTCAGGGGCTGAGAGTCACTCCCTGACCCAAGACAAGTGTCAGAGCCAACCCTGCCCTGCCCCAAAACCAGAAGGCATAGGCAGGGAGTGAGAGCAGAGGTCCAGGAGGGCAGAGCTGTCCCCTCCTCCATCCCCTGATGCAAAGTGACACAGAGCCCTCAGGGCTATGTTCCTCCCAGCACAGCAGCGAAGACGGGAGTCAGGGAAAGACACCACAAGGGGGGACGTGGGAGAGGCAGGAAGCTCTGTGAGAGGAAAACAAGGCGAGTGAGCAGCAGCAGCAGCAGCAGCAGCTCCTCCAGATCAGTGCACCAGACGTGATTTACAGCAGTAAACACACCCCTGTCTGGAGCCCAAGCAGGAGCTATACCATTAACTCAGGAAACAGAGAGATAAGGAGGGACCTGCTGGGCAGCAGCAGCAGAGCTCAGCTCCTGCAGCACAGCACCAGGTCACTCCCTGCCCAGCAGAGGTGGTGACCAGACCCTTTGGACATCGAGGGGCGAGGCTGGTGGCAGGGAATTGGGATCAGGACCCTGAGACAGGGTGCTAAGCCTTGCCAAAGCCCAGCTGTGTCCCTCCCTGAGGGGACACTGCTCTGTGCAGTTCCAGAGGTGTCTCAGCCACAGCATCGCCCCACCAAAGGTCTGTGGGTGGGTCCTCGGCTGGGAAGAGATGGGATGTTCGGTCCCTCTGGTACAGGATGAGCCCAGGGTGGCCTGGGAGGCACTGCCAAGAGTTGCCCTTTGCTCACAGGCTGCCAACGTGGCAAGCAGGGCCCAGGCCATGACTCCTTGGCCCCTATGGTCATGGGGTGACCCCAGCCAAGAGACCCAAGGGGAGAAGCAGGCACAGCCTACAACAGCTGGACACAACACACTGCTGGAGGGCAGACACAGGAGAACAGCTCTCCCTGTCCACAACAGCCTGGGCTGCTCCAGGGACCTGCCCCTGCCTTCCCGTAGAGCCTGGGAGCAGAGGCAGGGCTAGGGCTGGGGAGGGCACAGGGACCCTCCAAACCCACCAGTGCCTCATCCCTGTGGGGCCACACCAAGCTGGGGCTCAAGAGCTCTCCCTGGAGCATCCTAGTCCCTGCAGGGGGGGTCACACTGGCC
>NW_008656018.1:0-245 GCF_000695815.1 Acanthisitta chloris | reverse complement strand
ATCCCCCCCAGAGCTTTATAAACCCGGCCTGGGGGTCGGGAGCTCTCCCTGGAGCATCCCCATCCATGTGGGGGTCACACCAGCCTGGGGGTCAGCAGCTCTCCTTGGAGCATCCCTGGATCCAACATCTCCCAGAGCACCACACCGGCCTGGGAGCTCTCCCAGGCCCTGGATCATCCCTGTCCCTGCGGGGATCACACCGGCCTGGGATTCGGGGGTTCAACCCCGACCGTGCACCACACCAG
>NW_008656017.1:11436-11655 GCF_000695815.1 Acanthisitta chloris | reverse complement strand
GGAGGTGGCGCGTTGCCCGAGGGTTCAGCTTTGTCCGGCACAGAACTCGTATTTACCCCCTCTAAAATGCCATTTTGACGTTAAAACTAGGTAAGCAGCTTGTTTGTTTAGGTTTTTAGTCTGTGGGATGCGTTCGTCCTATCTTGGACTTACAGTAGTGCCTGAATTTAAATGATTATGCCGTTGTCATAAGTGGCTTGCATGAAAATCTCCCTTGTC
>NW_008656017.1:2536-11359 GCF_000695815.1 Acanthisitta chloris | reverse complement strand
CGCGATTTATATATGCATATACTTGAATAAACTTTATAATATAATCACTTATATTTGATTTTTTGATGTGGTTGTCACTGAGGGCTCAGTAGTGTTTAACCCCCTTTGCCTTGTGGTGAGTGCAGAGAGATAACAGTTCTGTAGTGAAACAGGCATAAAAAGTTTGGGGTTGTCTGAAACAACAGTGCAGCTGAGCTGCTGCTGCAAAATGTCTGTGTTTAGGGGGGAAAAAACCCAACCCATAATATTAAAGCATCCTTTTAATTTGAAACTGTTTACTGTTCTTCACAGGACTCTCCGTTATGTTTCTGAAAGCTCTCAAGACAAAATCATCTCTGATGAAGATGTGTTTGAGACACTACTCCGAACATTTAAAGCACTGTTCATAAATGACTTCAGCAGACAAGCAGATATTTTGGCCTTGCTTCCAGAAGTCAAGTGCCAATACCTGGAGTTACTGACTGCTGGGCAGGAGCAGTCAGAAGTAAATCCATGTAACCACCAGAGCCAGCGTGTGTGTAGTCCAGAGGAAGTTCTGTTCAACACTCTTGGGTTCTCTGTCAGCAGGGACCGAAGCTCCCTGGTGTCTGCTGGAACTGGAGTCTTTGTTACCAAAGGTTTTGTGCCCAGAGGGACAGTTGTGTCCATGTATCCTGGTAATGGAGTGCTCTGATTTTTTTATTTAGGTGTCCTCATTATAGAATGCCAGAGTTCTGCACTAATTTTTATTTCATGGGCTTAATTTCAGTCATTCCTTAACAAGGTCACAAATTGTGGTGCATCAGGATGTTTATGAACTGATTGGAGTTCTCTTGGAAATAAGCAGAGCAGTATTAATTTTGTTTGTAAAAATAATTCAGTGCTTAAAGTCTGATTTTCCAGCTGATTCAAAAGTTGTTACAGATTCTTTAAGCATAAATGCATCTGAGTAATTTCAAGCAGGCTAACAGTACAGTTGAATTCTTTGGGGTTTCTATTTTGGTTCAGGATCTGAAAATTGAGGTTTTGAGATCTCCACACAGAGCAGTAGACAAGGGCATGAACTTCTTCAAAGCAGTGAAGTACAGCTTGGAGAAGGAAAATAAAACCTTCATTTAGTAGGACTCTGTTCCGTAAAGTATGTTTGGAAAAAGCACTTCAGTTCCTCCAGCTCCTCTCTTGGAACTGTACTTGTGTACATTTCTTAAAAGGTTTTTAATTCTGTCAGTATAGAATCATGAAATGTTAAGGGGTTGGAACGGACCTTAAAGATCATTTAGTCCCAACCTCCTGCCCTGGGCAGGGACACCTCCCACCACAGCAGGTTTGTTCAAGGCTGGTCTTGAACACTGCCAGGGTTGGGGCATCCACTACTTCCCTGGGCAACCTGTGCCAGTGTCTCACCACCTTCACAGTAAAGAATTTCTTCCTAATCGCTCATCTAGATTTCCTCTCTCTCAATTTACACCCATTACTCCTTGTCCTCTCACTGCAGTTCCTAATGAAGAGTCCTTTGTGTGGCCAAGCTAGGACAGCTCTGCGAAACGTTTTGGATTTGTTTCTGTTGGCAGCTCACTTCAAACTTCAGGCACATACTAAATGTAAGCATAGGCTCACTCAGGGTCTCTTCCAGCAAAACAAGAGTTGGGGCTGTTGAAATTCCCTTCTTTTCCAGGGGAATGAAGGAAACTGCAGGGCAGTGAGCTGGGGAAGGGACTGTGTGGGCAGGGCAGGTCAGCATTGTCCAACCTGCTGCTAGGCAGTAAGCACAGCCCTTGCCTGGCTCCGTGTGAGATTGCAGTGAAGGACTAGTGCAGAGATTTGCTGAAGGTATAGTGAGTGTGAGGGATGCAGGACAAATCACAAGCTAGTCAGTCTGCTGTTGTTTTCCTGTGCTTGGAAGTCAGGGTGGGTTAATCCTCCCCACAGATTTGAGAAGTGTTCTGCTGAAATGGTTTGTTCTTGGTTTGGCATTGTCCCTCTCCTGTACCAAACAAAATCTGTGATCAGGATGCTGGAGCGAGGTGTTTTGGATTCTTTGCTGTCTCTGTGTGTGCTTTTCAAAGAGTCCTGACACACTAGGAACAAAATAACTCAGTTTCTTCTGCTGTGCTTTCCTGCACGAGTGTCACTTGACATTCTTGTCTCCGAAGTGGGAGAGTTGGCTGTGAATGCTTTATCTGCCTGTCCCAAGGATGCAGAGCTCAGCCCTTTTCTGTGATGATTTTCTACAACTTTTTGGAATATCTCAGGTGACTTAGTTATGGGTTTGGGCTTTTTTGCATCCCAGAAATGTGTGTCCAAAAGCTTGTGGGTTTACAAATGTCAATGTCCCTGAATGAGAGAGAATTTCTACGCCCTCTCTTTCTCCTTTGAGTGTCTCTGTAGAGGGACTGGAGAATATATAACATAAGCCTTAGGACAGTTAACTTACTTTACTTGCTAACTGACAGCTAACTTACTAGCTTCTGAAGTAATCATATCTGTCTTGCAACAGGTACAGTGTACAGAAAGCATGAGCCCATCTTTTTCCAGTCCCTTGGCAATCCCTTTATTTTTAGGTGCATTGATGGCATCCTTATTGATGGGAACGACAAAGGACTGTCGAGATCAGTGTACAGGTGAGCAGAAGAAATAGGGGATTGTCACTCATCTGATTCAAAACGGTGGTGCTGACAGTCTCAGTTCCCTGTTGTCTTACCCTAAGTGGAGCTGTATGTGGCTGTTACCCACCTGTGTGGATGCAAAGGGTTATGTACTTGTGTCTTCATCTGAAACACCAGTGAGATGAGTTTTGATGTAGAGCGACTGAGGGCTGCAAAGGAAAGAGTTTTATAGAGCAGGATGTAGCATAAAAGTACTTAAATGTTTCTGAGCTGTTACTCAGACTTGCTTAGTTGATTAAATAACAAGAAAAAGCCTCTGTATGAACTTGTTAGTAGCAAAAGTGTCAATCTGGTTACTCCAGCCCTGGTTTACAATGTTATTATCTCAAGTTGGAATGGGCACATAAGGTTCATCAGGTTCAACTCCTGCTTCTGCCTTAAACCAAACTTTATCCCAATGCCCAGTCTGAACTTCCCTTGACACAGCTACCCTGGACTGTTAGCTTACCTTAAAATACAATTTGTAGCTGTTTGTGTTTAAATATGACATGAAAAGGAAATAGTAGCAAAATATTCTAAAATACTGCCTAGTTCGAATATTGACACCTACTAATACTAATGCTAATCATCTGAATTTAAATTGTAATGAGCCTTTGTGTCTTTAAAGGTGAGTGAGATGTGTTGACACTTCCGTGATGGTAACATTTGATGTTGATTTCTGAAAGAGCACGTGGTAGTTTTGTGCAGGTTCTTCCAGCAGAGTCTGAAAGACACCGCACAGTAGTGAGAGGTTTGAATGTTCTTTGTAAAGTACCATCAAGACATTGGTCCGTGCACATCCCTCCCTACCCCGGGTGGGCTGGGCAGCTGTGACTGTGGACATGACTGCAGGAGGAAGTAGGATGACCTGTCAGGTGAGGGTGCAGTGATTCCATTAATGCTGTTGGTCACTTCAGGTCTTGCAGCAGGAGAGATCAGCTTGGCCCATTTCACATGAGCGATGAGAGCTGGCTCACAGCTGCCCCACAGAACCCACTGGCCGTGGGGCAGTATGTCAACAACTGCTCACATGGTAAGTTGCACGTAAATTTTCCTGGCTTTTGTTTGTCTTTATGGATGTAAATTATTTTGGAGGTGACACGTAGAATAGGATACTTATCTTGGGAGAGAGTAGTGCTGTTTAAAACAGGAGAAGCCTTTATGGGATAAAAAAGGTCTGAGGCTTTTTGTCACAGCTGACTCCTGGAACCCTTCAGTTCAGCAATGCTTCAAATACCCTTAGTCTTTTCTCACTGACTTCCCCAGCTTCCCTCCTGGTATGTAGGATCAAAGTCACACACCCAGAATGTGAGATGTGGGAAGGGATGCCTGGCAAAGGACCATTAGGCTGATACAATACACAGAGGTGCAGATCAAATTCCCCTGTGTGGTTTCATCAGGCTTCATGAGAAAACCACGCTCACGGTGACGTGTGCAGTAAGACTGTGTCGGTGCTCAGTTTTACTTGTTTTCAGACTTCCTTATCTTTATGCACAAATTCCAGGAAACTGTTGGGATGATCTAGCTTTAGGACCTAGAGAAGGGAACGGTTTATTTTGTCTCACTGTTGATCTTGACTCATGGGAATGGTTGTGATACACAGAGAGTGGGAATTGATACCTTACCTGGCTTCTGAGTGGCTTTTGTGGCCTGCATTATCCTGAAGGTTCCCTGTCTTCAAGTAGCACCCAGAAAAGTTGCTGGAGTAGCAAACCAGGTATTGACTGGCACAGGGACAAAGGGCTGTCCCATGAAACCTTTTCTTCCAGGCCCAATGCCCATGTACATAAAATTCTCCTCTTCCTACCGGACACTTGGTGATGTTCTCCCTGACTGTATTTCTGACATACTTGCCAGAAGGAAAGTGTTTTTCAGTATTTTTAACTTTGTAACAAAGAAAACTGTGTATTAGTAATATGTAGCAATGCTGCAAGTTACTCTGGTGCTAAGAAAGTTGTGCCTCTTCATATGCATGTTGATAAATGTGTCAAGATCCTGTAGCTGGTTGTGTGTCTCTTGTGTAAATTCAGACAGGACTTCAGAGGAGCTCCTGACAGGGGATTGGTTTTCAGGCTTGATGAAGCACCTGGTACTTCTGTAGCAGTACATTTGATGTTTTTGCATGTCTCTAAACCCTATCTAAGATTTCCTCAGTATCACAGAGACTTCTTTTTTTCTTATTTCCAGAAAAAGCAGCCAATGTGTGTTACCAAGAGTTTGATGTGCCAGGACATTTTCCAGTAGAGCTGAAACAGTATCTTCCAAACATCGTCTACAGCCACGACACAGAGAGGTCAGCAGCAAATCAGAGAGCTCACAGATTTGTGTGGTACAGAACATGTGTGAGAAACACATGGCTGAGAAATAATATATTATGTGAAGATCAGTTACACAAAAATGTAACTGTATGGGAGAGTGAGCTCTTTGAATAGACTAATTTTATTTACGAGGCTCTGCTGTTTTTCCACATCTTCACAAATGAAATCAAGCTCTAAAGACATGGTTTTGCAAACAGTGGTTACACTATAGTGTGGTTATTCTGGAACCCATAAAACACTAGTTATATTTTTCTTTTATTACAGTACTGAGGTTTTTCTGTTTGTATTTCAAATGTAGGTAGTGACCCTTAGCCAATCACAGTTTCTAGGCTGGGGGTTGGTCTCTTCTCCCAGGTAAGAAATGATGGGACGAGAGGACATAGTCTCAGACTTTGCCAGAGGAGGTTTGTGTTGGGTAATTGGAAGCATTTCTTCACAGAAAGGGAGATTGGACACTGGAATGTGTCCCATGGGGGTGCTGGAGTCACCATCCCTGAAGGTGTTCAAGGAGAGACTGGACATAGCACTGGTGCCATGGTCTGGTTGACATGGTGATGTTGGGTCATAGATTGGGCTTGGGGTTCTCAGAGGTCTTTTCCAGCCCTAATGATTCAGTGAAAGCCCTTTTGAGGTAGTTCAGATTTAGGCTTCTCACTCTCCTGTTCTCCATGTCTTCTGCTTATGTGATGAATAATATGAATGAACAAGCAGAAGAATTTGCAAGAAGAAACCTACAGTTGTGTTGAGCCAAGTGAAGTGCTGTGCAATGTAAGGACATGTGCTTTGAGTTACAGTACACAGATAAAACACCCTTCTTATGACCTGAAAATCCACCTTTTCTTAGAAATCAAAACACTTGGAAACTTCTAAGCTTTTTGTTTGGAAATGTGATGAAAGTGACAATTAGATGAATGTGTACAAGGAGCAATATGGACAATAAAGACAGACAATCTGTCTGGAAGTGTGTCCTGGACTGGGATGTAGTCAGATACTTTGAGGCTGTGAGAAACTAAGCTGTAGTGTCGGTCCTGAGTATAACACACCAAAGCAGTTGTGCTTCTGGTCCAGTTGGTACCTTCAGGAACCAAACAATCATCTTCATTTCCAGGATGTGTAAGGATTTTAGAACAGATCATCTCAACTTTTAATGTAATTCTGGAGCTATTTTAAACTCAAAACTTGACTTTTCTGAGTGGCTTTCATGGCCTGGATTGTCCTGGCTTTTCTGATTTAACTCAGGCTTCGCTGAGGCAAGGTTAGAGATGCACTTGTTATCTGCAGATAATTAAATAACTGCTAATAAACCAAGCAGTAGGACTGAACTCCCAGGAAGCCTTGATGCTGTATTTGAAGTGTGAAACCACAGTCAGGAGAGCTAAACTCTGGGACCATTTCAGGAAGGGAGAATTTCACTCTCTTCCATGGAATGTGTCCAAGAAAATGAGACCTTTCAGTCACCATTTCTCCCAGTGTACAGCCACTAGACTAAAGATCCCATCTGCTTTTAGCTGCTCGTTTGATACTGATAGATACAATGCTGACAGCGTAGGTAATCTGATTTATAAATCTTCTCTCTGGTAAAAGAGTTCTTAGTACTTGTTTACCTTCTTGTTCTTGTTTGGTATGTTTCCAGATGGCCTCATACTCATTTTTAGTTGTGGAGACAGCTTGGGTTGGTGCTGTTTTTCACCTGTTCATCAGCATGTGTGGCTGTGCTCTCCTCCCTAGACAGGTACTTCAGCTGTAGGGCACAGCCGTTTACTTAAAGGAAGTTTAGGGATTGTGTTCCTGACTATCCCTGTGAGAAGACTGTTAGCCAGCCCCTGATTTCAGCTTCTCCTCCTGTCTGAGAAGTGCTTCTTTCTCAGTCTTGGCTAATTATTTGCATTCCTGAAAATTGTGTGGATGGGAACGTGATTTGCATGCCCACATGGGCTGTGCTTTTTTGGTTATTACATTGGTTTTGCTTATATTTGCTGTCTGTGCCTCAGTGTTGTTTTTCTCTGTCCTATGCATATTGCTTCCAAAACTGATCTAGACAAACCCATTGTTTCGGCTTCTTGGAATGGAGAGCTAAAAAAATTCTAAGGGAAATGTAATTATTCACCTCCACGTGTTTTGCTTGTTCTTTGTGTTTTGCAGCCACCTGAGGTGTGTAGTTCTTGTCACTCTCAGAGACATCAAGCAAGGAGAAGAACTCTTTTCAAATTACTACACTGTTGTCAGCTGATTTAACAGATTCAAGACTGAAGAAATCAATAAAATACGTATCTATACTTGAAGCTTCATCACCATTTTTGTGTAAGGGAGGGCTGTAGCTCTGCTGTGCTGTAGCTTGTGTTTCCCTGAAAACAGTCCACATGTGATGCACAGGTGAAGGTTTAACCATTTACATCATCAGTTTCTTAGCTGTTGTTGATGCTGTTGATTGTTTGTTTTCAGCTGTCCATGCAGTAGCTCATAAAAGGAAAACCTATGTTCTGGACATGTCATTTAATCTATTTGATTGCACAGGTGTCTGTACCTGGGACTGTAATGTTTTGACATTTAATTTCATGTGCTTAAAATGGACACAGTTTGTGAAAATTACTTCCCTCTTGTGAACTGTTCCTCATAATCCTCACAGTTCATGGTAATTACTAGTTCTTCTTCTGGTTGTCTTGGAGTTGACCCCATTGGTATCAGCTTCCTTTTAAAAAGCATTACAGTGCAGCCAGGTGTGCTAACCTTTAATGAAACCCATTTTGGAGCCATGCTGAGCTGTGCCTGCATGAGCCACTGCCTTCCACTGTGCCTGTCCTGGGGGAGGAGGAAAGACCATGTCTTACAGCCTTGTCCAGTCTTAATTTCAGTGATTGACTCCAAGTTTCATTTATGGCAACTTGCATAGCTTTTATTCTCAGGGAGACCTTCATGCTGCAGTGGAGCTGAAGGAAACCATGCAACCAAGTGTGCTGTGTATTTTTTTAATGAGTTGCTGGTATGAACAGCCTTGTCTTTTGTACTCATGTGAAAGTCCTTCTCAGCCAGAGAAGGTTGGGTTTTTCAGTAGGATTTGAATAGCAGAGCTCTGGGGATAGTGGCATCTGGCTCAGGGTGGGTTGTGATGCTGCTAGGGGCAACTTCCTAAGGACAGTACTCATGTGCTCACTGCATGGTACCAGGATTCAGTCTACTGCAGAGGATGCTCATCCTCCATCACTCTCAGGATTGCTTCTCTTCTGAGCTGGGCCTTCTCCCCAGCTCGCCCTGGGAGGAGGTTGTTGGGTGTGTTTTGATCTGTGAAGAGGAGGCTGTTAGGTCAGGGTTATGGGTGGGTGTGATGCATGCAGTGATGCACTACAGTCACAGCAGAGAAACCAGAAATATACTATAACCAGTGAGTTAACAAAGTTCAGTGTTAGATGTGACTGTGGTTTAACAAGATTTGAAGGCAAGGTACACCTGGCTACTGATTGCAGAGGACAGACAAAGCTGTCAGGGAGCACATCCCATCTGCTGCTGAGGTCAGGCAGGAACCTCTTACAGCTGGAACCAGTCCTAGTCCCTTGGACTTCGTTTATGTCTAAAGGGTTATAGATTAATCAATCCTTTATACCACTTACCTGAGATGCCAAAGTTGAGGATGCAGTTAATCACTTCTGACAATGTGGTGCTGCAGAGGACAGACAAAGCTGTCAGGGAGCACATCCCATCTGCTGCTGAGGTCAGGCAGGAACCTCTTACAGCTGGAACCAGTCCTAGTCCCTTGGACTTCGTTTATGTCTAAAGGGTTATAGATTAATCAATCCTTTATACCACTTACCTGAGATGCCAAAGTTGAGGATGCAGTTAATCACTTCTGACAATGTGGTGCTGCAAGGAATCTCTCCAAGGTGTAA